>NW_024532938.1:0-96647 GCF_016097555.1 Gigantopelta aegis | reverse complement strand
AAGCCTAGGCACATATTTAAGGTCTTTGCCAATATCTCATTAAATTAATAGCATAGAGTTGATATATAACAATTATGCTAGTACTCAACGGTAGTGTCTTGTGCATACAATATCATGTAGTGTTGCACTATTTTATTAGTTGGTTTTGATTTTTTTGCTTGGCATGTGCAAATGTATAAGCAAAATGGTAATAATTGTTTGGACTATGTGTATATATTATATTAACAGGTTATGTTTATTTTCATTGTTTTTAATAAATTGTTGACAGTGATGAATGAAATTAAACTGCATCCTGGTGATGCATAATGAATAATCAATAAATTCATTAACCCTAACTGCGAGTGGTATGATAATGGGTGTGACTGCCAATGCTTGAAGCTTCTGCTAGCTTGTTCTTCTATAACAGTCTATAGTTGTTATTGATATAGCTATTAATTATAAAACCTTTGTAGCTCTAGTCAATGTGTCACTATGAAATGAATATCTTTCAAAACAATTATAGGATGACTTTTTTTCTTGTTATTTTACCTGATGTTGATGCCTAAAAAGTTTTGTCAGAGAATAGACGTAATCACCTCCTACAAACATCCACACATAAGTGAAACAATATTCTAATTGGAAAGAGAGAAGTATGACGTAAGAATGACGACATTTAAATAAATGTGGCATTTAATGATGAATGTATTAATTCCAAATGTACCTATTTCATTAGTAATAATGTATGTCACTTTTATGGGAATTAATACAAGACTTTACAACTTAATCTTTTTGGAAAACTAAATTAATGTATTACATGTTATCCATATTGTAATTGAGGAAATCAATACAAAGTAACTATGGCTTCAAGGATGAGGATATTATAGTTCCTTCACAACTATTTCTGGCACATACGTTTGTAGTAGAGTCATTTTATATGGAATTTTAACAATTTGTCCTACTAGTATACTATTACAATACCACTCAATGTATTTTATGTAATATTTCTTATGATAACATTATTAACATTAAATTATTCCAGGAAAAATTACTGCACACTAGCTAGAGAGTTCACGAATTTACACTGACAAAATATTTAAAAATAGTTTGCATAAGATACTATACATAGGCTTTGAATACTGTATTGTGGATGTAAAATTTGTTGATAAAATGTGAAAATTAATTATTTGTTTTTACTTCCTGTATGCTATGTTTAATTAATACAAAGATAAGTTTATGTAGGATTTAATTTATGTGCATTGGAGGTTACACAAAAATAAAATTGGTTATACAGTATGAGGACCAGAAAATATATACCAGTAAGAAAATTTTAAAATATGCATGAAAATTTTAAAGTCTTGGTGTGAAGCTGGTCAAGTTTAATAACATAACCACATCATGTGATGTGACAATATTTTATAGTGTTATTCTAAGACTGTTTGTATAGAAAACTGATTCTATGATAGTTTTTGTAAATTAAGCATAAACTAATCAAATACAGTTTGACATTGTCAACATAAGGTGTGTGGTGTCAGCTAATATATTGATGTACTTCAATACAAAGAATACCAAACACACCTGTGATCAATAGAATGCAATCACTTCGTGAATAATAAATTGTCCCTGTAAGTGCTTTATGATTTCTGAGCATTACTTTATAATTGGAGTGTAATTCTAAACAGCTACACCTATATATATAATAACAACTACCTGCTATGATATCAGAAAAGTTACTCATGCTATTAAATACTGGTTGACTCTTAAAGGAAAGCTAATCTTGTAAATAGTAACACTCCTATATCAAGATTAATATAGTAGTGTTAATTGGAACATATTATATCTAGATAAGAGAAAAATATTGTGAGTAACTGTAGCCATTTAATAAGAACAATATTACTCAATTAATTAGTCATAATTATGAAACTATTAATTTGTCTAGCTTTAATTAAGTAGGTATATTCCAATCAATTTCCTTGTTTTGTTCTTTTTGATGTGCTTATAAAGACACCTAGTTATCAATAATGTAAACAAACTACATCAATTTCAATTCATTTGAAAGTTATATCAACAAAAGAAATAATGTAATAATAATTAAGTAATCATTTATGAAAAGCTGATTGGAATTATAAAAAATTGACTAACTGTATGAAAATTTGAGAACAAGTTTTAAGTTTCTGTGAGAAACAGCTCAAATGTCAAAACCCTCAAGAGTCTCCTTTACAAGTCAAAAAATCAATTTTATTCACAAACATTGTGACCATTATACATAATGCTAAACCCTACACCCTAAATCTCTAAATCTTCCTACATGTTCATATTGAACCATAATATTAGCACTATTAGTATAGCAGCTGAATTTTCTGATATTACTCAATGTGTACATAAAAATTCTAAAATTGTTTTACCAAAAAAAAAAACAGAAATAGATGGCTATGGTAATGTAGTGTATGAAAGATGACTATACATGTTGTAGTGTTAAACTTATTTCTTAGAAACCTGTCTAAAAAATGTAATAATAGCATCACATACAACATAACAAACAACTATTGTGTGTTATAATATCAACTAATTTCTTTAGACATCTATTAATTAAGTGCAAAATTATTTAAGTAATGTAATACACCTACATTAACTTAATTATGTGTAATGATATTATTAGAACTAACATAGCAATATTATGAGATGTTTAGATAGAAGGCTATGGTCTAGCATTGTGTAATGTAAACACTGGACTAAACTAACTATTGTGGTGTTGTTTTGTAATTCAGTACTTCAAAACAATCGGTTGCCTCATCAACAATGTTATGTGAAAATAGTTACAATACTCAAAGCTAAAGAATACAATACAATACACATATGGAGAAGTGTAGTGGAAATACTATTAGACTTTGGACTAGAGTAGTTAAATGACATAATCATTCCTTACTAAAATCTGAAGTTTAAACTCTAGAGTGTAGTACATGAGGTTACTATACATCTAGATCCTACAACAAGGGGTCAGTCATATCATTAATTAATGATAGATAGTAAGTACTCCAGTAAATTAAAATAAATTAATGGTTCATATTTGTTAGTATATGGATCCACACTTTGTAAGGGTGTGTGTGTGACACATGCTTACAAATCTGTTCGTATATTTTCAAATCACATTATAGCTTGCAGTAAAGATAGATTATATGACCTTATCAATCTTACTAGGACAAAGAAGGCAAAACTGATAATTAGGAAGGCGTCTCAAATTTAATTGTATTGTTCTAAAAATTGATAATTACATTACTATACATGACTAAATAAGTTAATTCAGATATTGCCTCAACAAAATCAGAGACAAAAATGGCTCATTTCTTAGATATTTCCACTAAATTTCATTAATTAAGAATACGATAGCCCTACCATACACACATCCAATATCACAAAATACCATACCAAATAAGGAATGATTTGTGGATGATGTATGTACAATACACTGGTTAATATTGTTGATATAGAAGGAACATTTTTGAAATAAATGGCATAGTAACTAACAAATGAGAATTAAAATGTGAGTGCAACGCAGATCTAGCAGCTGTTTCTTGTAATTTCGAGGAATAACAAAAAATTTCAAATCATAAAAGCAGCATAACAATTGATGTGATCATTTTTACTAGGAAATAATTTGTTCAAAAGATGCTTCCAAAAGCTATCATTAGATATAACTGTAATTAATAGCACACTATGGAACATGATGTCATAGCAACCCAGATTATCATTGATTGGAATTACACAACATTGACTAACTAACAAAGAAACATTTTAATTAATCGAAGAATTTTGATTCTCAGATTCATATTTTAAAACACAGCTTTGAAATATATATGTTAGTTAAATGCTATATATAATTATATTGAGGAAGCACAAATGATCAAAGTAATTCATAAAAATTAAGGACTAGTTATAAGTTAATAAAGAGAAACAACAAACAAGAACTGTACAGTGAGGGTTTAGCTGAATCTAATTTTAACAGTAATCAGTTATCAACAAAATTAATTACCACAATTGTATAGTGCTTCTTAATTAATTTGATTAATACAGACACTTCCATTAAAGGAAATAAAGGGTGTATCATACACAAGCTACAAATGCCAAGAAGAAAGCTATCCCTTCAAAGTTTTTGACCATTTGCAGCGAAATTAGTGACACCCACACATGATACATGACCATCTACAAATGATAATGAAAGTTTGGGTTGATAAAACTCATAAAAGGATTCTATAGCAACCACAAATTGTATAGAAATTAATCTTGCTAACCTAAAACTCAATGGAAGGTTTCTAATCATCATCAAGAAATTACAAGACATCTATTAGTCTAGAAATAGAAAAAAATAAATTCTGTCTATGGTGTGGGTTTATTGTTCAAGTGATCAAGACTCTATTAGAAAAAAAACATTCTATATTTGTTGTGAAGATTTCAATTTCAAAAAATGTTTGAGTTTTGGAAATTGGACAGCTAGTAAAAGAGACAATAGAATTTAGGAAGCAAGTGGTTAATATAGTAAAATAAATTATACTACAAATTAACTCGGGTTCTCTAATGAAGTTAGGAACACCATTGATATGTGTGACTAAGCCTTCTGAAATATAAATATATATGTAATGTACACACACTAAATGGTCCAAAACAATTATAGGACTGCTCGGCATGCTTTTGAATATCAGACAATAAAAATGAACAAGAGGCAATTTATTATCTATTGCGTTCCGATATATTGGTTGATCATTCAGTAGGTACATGTGCATGCATGCATTATAAATGTTACCTTAATACATCCTACTACAACCATTGTTTTGCCTATGCAGATGTCATCTGAGTACAGAGAATTTGAGAATACATAAGAACAAACCTGAAGAAAGCAATAAAAATCAGTTAGCCACACCCCTAAAAAAATATACCATGACCTTAACATAGAACCTATTACAAAATAACAACTAAAAGTCATTATTAACTATATCTTCTTAGTACCATACCAAACCCTCTTACAACAAGAGGCTATGAAAAGTGTCAACAAGTCAACTTCAATGTACACACATAACAAATACATCTGACTACCATGATTGTAATGTTGCTATCCAGGGTCTACAACAACAAGATGGCATCGCATGGAGGAGTGTTTCTGAAAATGCATACCATTTGATTAACATGACTGGATATCAAAGAGACACTTTGTAATATAATTATATATCTGTTTACAATTGTGACAAATAAACATGAAAGGAGATATGGAGTCAAATCAAATTGAATAATCATTGCATTGAGAATGCATGGGAAGAAGTTAGTCATGGAAACTTCAAAGAAAAAAATAGGCTATCTTACCATAGTAACTAATCTAGTCTGACATCCCAATATTAAATGAAGCTGAGAGTGGATATATATATGTTGTATAAGCTTTATATTAACAGTAATATGACTTCTATTAATCTTTATACCACAACTAAGTTAACAATAATAATTAAGTATCTCAGTCTAGACCCCAATATTATATATCAACTTTATAAGACACTATTGATTATCATATAAAGCTCATGATGTAGCAATTGAAAGTGTGGATGTGTGATAGAGACTTCCTGGTGAGAGCATCCTGGCCTTTCTCATGTTAGACAGTACTTACTTTGTCTCTAAAGAGTTGACATAAGCCAAACAATGAAAGTATCATTGCTCGCCCACTCACCCATTGAAGAAGCATATAATGATAGCTCTACTATTTAGATATTAAACAGTATGTCTCAATTAAGACTGTTTCTTGTACAAATTTTAAAAAAGACATCTTTAAGCAGTTCGTGTCTTTCTCAATGAGGAGACAATATTTAGCATATAAATCTTTGACTGCCTGCTTAGAGGCATGTAAGAGACAAAAAATGGCAACAGAGATCACTGCATTATAAGTATTACCATAACCTTTCCAGTGTGCTTAATGGGAATAGCCTATGATATGGTATGCTCACAGTTTTGCAGTAACATGCACTGCTTGCTAACAAAGTAATCAAATCTATGATTGTTTTACAAACAGGAATGTATAACTATTATACAAAAAAAAACTGCTTAGACAATATTGTTCCTATGACATGTAATGTGTTGAAAGGTAACAGTGATCTCTGTTCACATACTGTGCATTCTGCAATTGACAAATTGCAAAGACTATTTCCACATTCGCTAAATACCACAGACTATTGCAAAGGATGCACAGTATTAACAAACAAAAATCCCCTAAATATAAGATAAGACATAAAATGGAAACAGTAAGTAAGTCATGAGAAAGTGGCTGAACTAGAATCAGTAAATTCCTTACCGAGAGAAGGAAAAGAAAAGCAATCTTAATAGACCCACCCACATATATAATAACTTCACTAGTCATTGAATACACAAGCATCGTGATAAGGTGAGAGTTGACTAGCAACAAACTTATCAAAACTTTATAAAAAGGATATCCTTCCAAAAAGAACGACCGCAAGTTGTGAAATTGAGAAGTTTGTTATTGAGTGGCTGGGAAAATAAAATACATACTGACCATTAACCGAGACCAGTCCCCTACCTTGTTCTATGAAGTTGAGATCTTACACACAAACATATAATGCTGAATAAGCTTGTTATTCATCGTAATATAGAATACTATCACTAACCTTACCTCTATTAAGCTAAAATGGTGAAATATCTTCATTATTATTAGATCATAATTGATTGAATAGTATAAGAGGTAATTCAATGTGTTATATTAAACCTTCCTGTCTTGTGCCAACTTCTAGTCTAAAACTAATGAGATAAACCCAAAAAGTCGTCTTTCAACTAAAGATAACACTAATTAAATTAAACACAACCCTATCTATTTTTTCTATTATACACGTCCTATCATAACAAATACAGATTTGTTACTTAACAATTTAGACAGAATATGCAAACTACATACATCTTTGGGCTTCATTAATGAAGTTGGTCAGAGTAATTGACCACTGATAAGCCAGTAACACTAGCAGTGGGGTTTCTATACTCACCCCATAACGCAGGAAAGAAGAAAGTTGATCAGGAAGACAGGATTTGTCCAGCCTTCATAGTTGTAACCTTTCTGTAGCTCTCCAGTGAAGGCAGCAATTAAAATGGCAGGTATTAGTACTAACAGAGCATTGTAAAATAAAATCTCATAACTGCCCATCTATGTGTGAGTGTGGGTGTGTGCGAGAGAGAGAGAGAGAGAGGAGAGAGAGAGAGAGATGTGATACAAATTACACACACACATATATATACAATAATTTTGTAATAGTATTATTGTATTATGGCTATACTGATTATACAAACTATGATAAATCAATTAGTTTAATTCTATTAAAGAATTCTTACATCTCCACTTGTCTTCTTCTTGATGTAGAGATCTACATGTAAGCAAAAATAACCATTACAAAATGTATCTTTTTATTCATGTAATAAAACTACTAACATGCTATCTAATATAGTATATGTCTGTGGTCATATCTATTACATGGATATGTACATGTACATGCCAATCTACTACATGTAAACATATACATGTAGTGTACATGTATAAGTCTGGTTACTATGACAAACCCACAAGATCACTACGGTATCTGAGAACTGTCTGTCTTCCTAGTGATTGACACATTGAGATCATGGTAAGATCTTAGGTCAGCCGTTGACTTAGAAAATGAAATGGTATGTCTATCAAGCTACTGAAGTGGGCAGGATTCCCACTTTAATACTGGGTCTCATTGGTATGATACATGTAAACGTTGCACATGTATATGTACATGAACATGTATATAGGTACACAATACATATCAAAAAGATCTTACATGTAATACACGTAATTTATACTATAGACAGATCAATAGATAGGGATGAACTTAGTTTTTCAAGCTAGCATGACCAGTTGTTAATACCAGTATATAACTAGTTATTTATTTGATAATTAATGCTTTAAAGTATACTGTAATATATTAGATAACCTCAATTACAATAACAGCTTTATTATTACAGGATTTCTTCACTAGAAAGAAATTTACAAACAATTTGAAATGTATACATAACCCATACCATAATACAAACATTACAAATAGTTCCCTTGAAACAGACATAGAAAAGCTTGGGGACAGTTTCTAATATGATCATATAGTATATCACCCACTTTATATGGTAGCTACACAATACTGTGATAATAAACAACTATACAACAATAGAAATTATGAAAGAAGTGGCTATAACCTTATAACTATCTGTCAATATGAAATATTATGATATCATCAAAAGAGTTAGGCTACATTATTTAAAGATTATTACAAAACAGCTCAACAAACAACAATTATTAACAATACCATGGGATTTTTCAAGCAATATAAGAGATTGTGATTGTAGAGAAGAAATACAAACATGACACATGATAAATGTACATGATTAACATGTATATTATACATATATGTGGTTTTATGTCTCAACACCCGCTAACTTAATGTGAGAAAGGGTGTCTGTGACTTTAGTCATATTTATTGGCATTGTGACAATGATTTGCTTCAGATAATAACTACTATCTTGATATTGATAATAATCAGTGTGGCTGATGATGTCATAGATTTTGAGCAGTCTGATTGGTTAGTTTAAAAAAAGTAGTTCAAATACCAAGGAAATGAACTAAAGTCACAAGGTACACTTTCTCGCATTAAGTAAGTGGGTGTCTGAGCACAAGACTATTATGTACATGTAAAATTCTAATTATTATATAGGAAATGTAGAAATGAACTTACTGTTAGCAGCTGAGGCAACATTATTAATAAAAACATAAGTATAAGCAAGAAGATCAAATGCTAAATCATCCCTGAAAGAAAAAAAAAAGATTTAGTGAAATTTGACTGACAACAATCTTAAATTTAAAATGAAATTATTGTAACATCTTTACAGCGCTTGCATCAATATTATTCTAGTAATGAGAATTGGGCGAAGATTGATGTGATCACACAATGCAAGGTAATTTTTACTCTCTACTTTAAAAGGGTATTCTACAACTTTCCCAAGCTTTAGCAAAGCTTCAACATCATCTTTACTATATGTACTTCCAGCCACATATACACACATATAGAATTACAGCTACGTGTACAAGTATTAATAGATGTACATATACAATTGACAATTATACATTATTTTACAGGGTTCTTTACATACGGTACACATGTAAACTACTTCCTTTACAACATGTATGGGATTGTGTGAAAATATGGCTTCATCAACATGAGTTTTTTACACTTAATATAGTATTTTTAAAATATAATATAAGAAGCCAGTAAGCTAACTATGTTGGAAATAGTACCTATTACAACACTCTTACAGATTGGGGAATCTTTTATCTTCGATAAATTCAAAATAGTAAAATTAGAATCAGTTATTATGCATTACTAGTTTACTACTTGAATACAGAGGATAGTACAATATTAACTGAGACAATACTCAGATAGGTTTTACACTGTTATTGATTTTGTAGTGTAAGTTGTATTAATGGAAGCAAGTGAACAGGGTGGGACATTATGTACAATATATGTAATGGAAATATTATCAAAAGCAACAATTGTTTTTGGTAAACGTTAGTAAATGTTAGTAAGAAATAAAATGGAATAGAATTTTGAGGATAAGTAAGTATTATTTTGTAAAGAACATGATTAGAGTGAGTCTGAGGCAAATTTTTAAAAATGATATGAATCAGCCACACCCCTCATATATCATGGCAGTATAATTACATATATATGTAGTCAGTTGTATTTATACTGTCAGTAACTGCTAGATATCTTTGATGTTTTTTTTATGTAACAAAATAAAGGACAATCTCAGGCCTGCAAGAACATGTCTAAGTTGTTGTTATGTTATCAAGGAATTGGAATTAAAGTTATAAAACAGAATTATTCAATTCACAGTAATGTAGATCAAATTCCAATTCCTTTCCCGAGGTAAAGAATTCAATTCCAAATTACTCAGAGAGGCTGCATAAATTCTATTACAATTCACCTCTTCCTTAACAACAGTATTAAAATTTGTCTACACACACACACCACACACACACACACACACACACCACACACAACACACACACACACACACACACACACACACACACACACACACACACACACAAACACACACACACACGCATATATATATAGATAGATAGATAGATAGATATATTATTCATCTACAAAAAATCTACATGCTATTTAGTGTAATAGAGAAGGCTTTATGAATCTCATCAGCATACACAAATAAAGTCCAATTCTTTTATATTACACAATAGTTATACACTACAGTCTCATTCCCAGTCTATCTGATCTTTATACTATGCACTAATTGAAGCACTACAGTCTCATTCCCAGTCTATCTGATCTATTTTTGTTGCCAATGATGTATTTGCTCTAAATCCATGTATGTAGTCTAATAAAATGTACACTTTTACATAAAATTTGTGACTATTTTCTTTGCTATCACTATAGCACAGAAAAAATGGTTTTCTAGAGTTCTTAAGAAGTCTTACTAATAATATGAGCTAATTATGTTTTAAACAAATGAGCTGGTATTTTACAAGTGAAAAAAAAATACAATTCATTAACACTTTTATTAGTATGCTATTTAAAGAATTTCATTCAAAGTTTTAATGCTCACAGTTTATGTCAACAAACATTTCACCGATTTTAACAACTTTCACGATGGACATAGAAGGAGTTATGTTAATGCAATCAATACAGCTGGTGTCTATAATCATAAAATCTGTTTTCAAACAGGCTCAAAGTTCAATATTTGCTAAGGTTTGAAAGGTATCACTCCTCCACGAAGTGAGAAAGAGAGACAATACAGCGTAGCCACAGTGTGTAAAAATACGAACATTTATTTATCAACAACAGCTGATTTTAATTACTACTCACACTGTGTATTGTATTGTGATTCATGATTCCATAGTTACCATCAAAAATGTCAAATATGCACTCCAATTATCCATAAATCAATTGTCTAGCAACCTCTCACCACAAAAAAAAGAACTAAGGTTGGGAATATGTCATTGTATAATTTCTTGTTTATGTAAGTAGAGGAAGTATCACATAGATACCCCTGATAAATAGGTCAGATTGACGTATAATCATGTCCTTCCTACAAATATAACCATAAAAGTAATTCAAGAACAATACTATACAATAGTAGTATTGATAACAGGAAAAAAACATGTGGTATTACATGTATACTCAATGATTTGTGTGTGTAAGTGTGTGGCTTCATTGAAATAATAGGTTTATATTATATATTTTATCTGATTAATTATTAATTATTGGAATTGAAGTTTAATGTTGTACCCACAAACCATATCACAAAGCTATTTGTACCATACACTGATGAACCATTAGACCACTGACCAATGTACCACAAGACTAGTACCAATGTACCAATGTATCACTAGACCGCTATACCAATGTATCACTAGGCCATTGTGCCAATGCACCGATGTACCACTAGGCCATTGTACCAATGTACTAATGTATCATTAGACCATTGTATCAACTACCACTAGACCTTTGTACCAATGTACCAATGCATCACTAAACCATTGTACCAACATACCTCTAGTCTAAAGTATGAGTGAGATAATAAATTCCTATTTTTCTTTTAATTTTTAATATACCAATGATAATTAACTACACAATATAATAGATTTGTTGACTATTCAAAATTAATTTTTTTATATAAGCAAACATCATTTTACAATAGCTACAACATATTATATTAACTTACAAAGCTGCCACAAATGCTCCCAATATCATAAGAATTAGTGATATATTGACTCCAATTGATTCATACTTCCTATATAGAAAAGTAGTAGAAAAGGATTATATTTTATAAAAACACACACACAGTATAAAGATTGGATTACCAAATATAAAAATGCACAGAATGACATTGCATATAAAAATTTATATTGGACAATATGAATTACTGTACTTTGGTCATTGAATATATAGTTTAGAGGTAGATATTGTGGTAAGATAGTATTACAAAATAACACTATTGTAATCATTACTTCAATTAAAATCTGTTAACACTAAATTGTGTTAGACTAGTTATCAAATACACAAATCAGTTGTAAATTTTGTCAAAAGTCTATATAGCTGATAGCTGACCTCTACAACACAGCTGTAATCTAACAAAAATATTTTCAATATTGCCAAAAATTGTGAAAACAAAAGAAAACTTATCTGCTAATTTATTACTAAAATACAAATATAGTAGAGGTACATGTACATATACTAGAGAGATAAGTAGAGGGACAGATACATGTACATATACTAGAGAGATAAGCATAGGGACAGGGATATGTACATGTACATTTACTAGAGAGATAAGTAGAGGGACAGATACATGTACATATACTAGAGAGATAAGTAGAGGGACAGGGATATGTACATGTACATTTACTAGAGAGATAAGTAGAGGTACATGTACAGTAGATACAGGAGAGATAAGTATAAGGCAGGGACATGTAGATACTAAGGAAAGTATTATTTACATGTACATGTAGATAATAAGAGATAAGTAGAGAGACAGGGACATTACAGAGAATCCTTAGAAAAATATTATGGTTTTCTAACTCTGTGTTTATACTTTATATGAGATTAATCAATACCAGACCACTAATCGTCTGTTTTCTATGGCGACTTCGAAAAGTAAATATATATCACTTGTCGGCAACTTCTTTCATCATAAGTAACGATATTAGGCTAATTTACCAGGAGAAGTCACATAAAAACAGCTATTTACTCCAAGTTAGTCTAACATGTAAACAAGTTTAACTATTTCAAATAGACTTAGTTTATGAAGACAAGTTTGTTTGTTATTAATATTCTTTATCTTTCCCCTGATATTCAAAGAGGAGGAGTCTAATCAGCTAATTACTGGTTTATATGGAGGTCATCCTCTGTACACATAAATGCTTACACGCATGCATGCTGCTTAATCTTGGAAGTAGAGTTTGGACCCACTCTATAGTCCTTAAAACTTAGAAACACTCAGCTAGTTAGACAACTTGACCACCACTGGCCCCTACTCAATAACATTACATATTTGTAAGTATAGTATTTGAACACAACTAGCTGGACCAATATTTGTATCAGAAACCTCCTATTTTGCTTGATATATACCAACAACATCTGTACATGATTTGCAATAAGGGACTATTTCTGGCAAAACATTTGTGACTTGATTTGTGAAAAGGACAACTATTAAAACATCTCATATAAACCCATTTTGTATACATACAGTTGTTATATATCCACAACTATTCCATGATAACTGTATATGTACAAACTTTGTGAAGTGTTTTTTGATAGTAGTCCCTTTCACAAATCAGCCCACAATTTTTTTGACAAAAGTGGTCTCTTATTGCAAATCAAGTCACATTTATTTATTATTAAAAGGTGTGGCCTCTAGCCCAAATGCAGTTTTATGAGCAAGTAGTTATGAAGTAATTATAATATAAATTAATCAACTTACTTAAGTAACCAAATCTGTCCAACAGATACAAAAATGAGAGTAATCGACGAAGTACTGTGAACATTGGAATACTACATAGAAAAAGAAATATTAAAAATAATATAAATATTAAAACAATTACAAGACAGAAGAGATGAGTACAAGTATTTCTGTAACAGTACATTAAATTATGACATATATTACAATGAAGACGAGGGTAATTAAATGCCCAAAACGCTGAATGTCAATTAATTGATAGATTATAACTCATAAACACAATGTTTACAATAACTACATGATACATTGTTTTTGGAGAAAGATTTTTACAGGAATTTGTATACAGGATGAATGAGGGTTAAGTTGATTGTCTAAGTTTCATGTAATAGTTTATACACATAAATGGATTTGTGGCTGAAAACAATTTATCTATCAAAGGAGTAATTCATTGCCAATATACTACATGTACACTTGTACAGTAAATTTTATTGAAGAGTTGATACTACTGGAGTTCACTGAAAAACAAACTTATTGTGAAAGAATTCATACATCTGTATTGTAGAATAGTAACTTTAAAAAAGCCAGACATCTATTGTTAAATAACAAATGTGTGTAACAACATGTACCAAATAAAGTACCCAATACTACAAAGACGCTCTTAAACAATAGGTAAGTAATTATATATAAAAATTCCTAATTGGTTCATATAAATAACATAGTTTATTTCATGCAATCACTGAGTACTCCCATGACAGATGGTCCAACAATCAAAGGCAGAAAATACAATTAACTTAATTAAATATATGAGGTTTCTCGGACATGCCAATCAGTGAGTAGCCAACTAATAGGCCATATCTTACAGTAAGCAACAAAACATGTTATAATACAAGGTTTAAATATTAATAGTATGGAAATTGTTCTTGTGTCTCAAGTCAAAATTTCTAAATATATTATATCACAATGTTTTTGATACTGGAAGTAAATAATAGAATTTTATCAAGTCTTTTCTTGATTAATATCCACTTTATCCAGCAAATTAAACTATTCTTTCCATGATATCAGATCTGTCAGTATAGTACCTCAAACTATAATAAGTGTTTGCGCAAGGCTCAAGGGAGCAAAAGAAAGAGGGTGTGGATTCTGATTCCTCCCCTACTTCAGATACGGGAAGCTATTACATATAATGAAGTTATTGTTAAAATCATACAAAGGTTACAATCAAATGTGATGTTTTTAACTAAGAAAATATCTACTATTTCTATTCTCTCAATGGAAAACAACATAACATAGTACACCAAATCCCTCCAGTATACTAAAACCTTCAATCCATCAGTATGTACATTTTTGATACATGTACTATCAAGGTCAATGTACAAGTTATGATGCTGTCTTTAAAGGTCAAACCAAAAGAGATCATAGACTGTTTGCGCAACAAGAACCAAATTTTGTAAACGCATGATCAATTGTACAATCCATAAATGTATAACATAGGAAGGCATGCACATGTGGTTAATGAGATCAATCGATGGCATCTTCACTCTTGTGAACTGAAGGAGATCATTAATTGTTTACATTATGATGTCCAGAATTGGATAGGTTTCATCAACAAAATTCGTACAATAATCCACATATATATCATAGTAAGGAAAAAATTCTTTGTTAAAAACTAACAAAAGCTCAATTTTGGTCCAAAATGAAAGCTATCAACAATACTATGTAAAAATTTATCATCATGAATCACGTATTATATGTAGACATGTTGGGAATATGTTCTTTTTGAGCAGTGAATATACTTTTAAAAGATAATAATTCTGAATGTTGTCTAACATTATCTTGATGGCTGTTGTTGCTGTAAAGGATTTGGGTTATTGCAAAATTGAAGACTAGATAGTGTACAGAAGATATAAAACTGCTCAAAGAAGTTTTTCTAGTGTTATTAGAGCTCATCAGTCATACTAAGTACTTGTGGTAAAAGTAATATATTCATAGGTTCTATATGTATTGGTGGTTGATGTATGTGGTTAATGGATATCTGTTGCTCTAGAAAGTACAATACAACAATAGAATGTAAACTATAGTAATGAAAAGACATACTAATATACACCATGTGGTCCAAAAAATCTTAGGATTGTCTGGCATCCTATTATTGTTTTAAACACCATAATTTCATATAAATATTGGAAATTTGGAAAGTAGGAGAGCTAGAAAGATCAAGGCTATAACTAGCAAAAAGAGGTTTTAAGCTCAATAAGCCACAATCACTGCACATACATTTTTTTACACACACAACAACACACACACACACACCCACACACACATGTACGCACATGCATATGCGTATAACATCTCTAATGAGCTCACCACTCAAAAGAGGAAAACTGTCTGTGATCATGGAATCAACTTCCACTATGGTATAACTTCTAGGAATAGGATATGACCTCAACTGTTTTTATATAGTGGTTTGTAGTCAACATTTACTATATGCGTATGTACATGTACCATGGAGATCCCCTCTAATATCTAAACATTTATTCCCTTAGTGATAAATTCCCATTTCATTAACCTAATTAACTTTTGTGACAGGAGTAATAAGCAGGCAATGTCTAACACCTGCCAAATATAGCTACTTTGTTGTTATATTATTTGAGAGAAACTGGTACAAAAAGACAAAAAGACAAAAACTTGAGGATTGGAAAATTACAATAAATAAATTGAATAAAGTAGTTTTTTATGACTTAGATGCTAAATAATTCTAAAAGTTCTCAAATCTTAATTTGCAATAAAGACAAATATTAGGAGGTTACATATGGTTCAAATCAATTGTAATGATAAACACTTTTGATCTACACAAAAACAACAATGGAACTTGAAGATCAAATGATGTATGTAATGGACAAAAGTCCCAAAAGAGAGGCCTCTTTTGGACATGACACACCAATACAACAAATGGATGAAATATAATGGGAAATGAGTCCCCAAAACAAATCAACCATGTAAAAAGATTAACATAGAAATACTACATGTCACATACATTCAGTATTACAAAGTGTGCATGTATGTGCTATAGGAATTAGCATATGTAAAAATTCCAACACTCTTATCTTCACTTTCATTCCGAAGTGCAAATCTCTTCAAGTAGACCTTACCAGGCTATAGCGAGCGTTCACTGAGATAATGAGGATGTAACATTAATAATAAATCAATCTCCCAAAACAAATACTTTAAAACAATATGAAGTCAAGTACAATGTATTTAAATAACAAGAGATGATGTCCAAATGGGAAATGTCACACCAAAGCTACAGTTTTTCAATACTCATAGTCCTTATAAGACAACTAGATTATATGGCTTAGATAGTCAATAGTGTATGTATGTCTGTGACATGGGCATGAAGTACTAAATTTTTTAAATAAAAATTAACAAAGAGTTTTGTTGAGTTCGAAAGTAACAACCATATACAAAGTTGGTCAAAAAAAATTTAAATTAAATTAATACAAAAAAGAGTTGTTCTTATTACTATTACAATTTAGGCCTACAGGCTGAAATGGTTGAGTTGTAAGATAACTTCAACCACAAAGAAAACCACTCAAATAGCATCAACTACAAAATACGGATTCACCACAAAGAGAGTACTCATACAATTCATAATGTATTTAGTAGTACAATGTAAACAGAACTGAAAAATTCCAGCATTATGGCTGAGAATAATGATCTACATGAACACAATCATCTGTTTCTGAGAACTATGGTATTTATGTAAATAATGTATATGCACATACCAAATATGAGTACTCATGTTGTTATTGCTCAATACAAGTTATAAAACTACAAAAAGTACCTTAAAACAACAGATTGTTTATAAGAAGTACATATGACATATCACATATCATGTGATCTTACCTCAACAATTGAGTATTCCCAGGACCAAATATTAAGTTAGTGATATAAAATATAGGTAAAGGAAAAAACCTATAAGAATAAGGAAGATGAACTTATAATAATATGCTAAATTTAGGAATTAATGTACTTAAAGTTATAGTAAATTTAACATTGATTATTAATATTAATTATCGTTAGTAAAGAATGAACAGATACAATCAAAAGTCTTAGCATATTTATACAAGTACATGTACAAACAACAACTATGTTAAGAACCCAACATTAAGGAAAGAAGACCCACTGCTGGAAATTGTCAGAATCAACTCTGGATGACTATTGATCTAATAATTGATATTATTATAGGGGTGTGTCTCTTTTCATAGTTAATATCAAAACAAGGCCATAATATATAAACAAGGATTGGGTTAACCACAGATCATGTAACCATAATAAAATGCTTATGGACTGACTTTATACTAACAGTTAAGGAAAAAACTTGTTTACAGAAGAATGGTAGAAAGATATTTTTTTCAATTTATAATCAATCAAACTTATTAATTGTAGCACTTTAAGTATAAGATAATCTTAAAAGAGTATACTATTTTGTTCTGAGGTAAGTGGTGCAGTTTACTTTAGCTGTGCTACAAAAAACAACACAATAAACAAGATAGAGTAACATCAAATATGTGGTCTAAAAGAATCTTAGAAAAAAATCCTTTGTATAATTATTATTATAGTACACTGGTAATTGCACTTTAGAGTTTCCAATAAATATACTCTTTGTACTGTAATAATAAAAAACCTTAAAATATACAGTATCTTACCAACATATTGTATCTGTATATTCAACAATTGTACATGTACTTGTATAGTGGTGTTACATGTACATGTATATTGATCAATTGTACATGTACTTGTATAGTGGTGTTTACATGTACAGGTATATGAAACACTTATACCATGTACTTGTATAGTGGGTGTTACATGTACATGTATATTGATCAATTGTACAACATACATGCATATATTATTATAATAACTTACTCTAATTACTTGGTCTTTGCTAAAATCAGGAAATGTGACAAACCCTAAAGACTTAGCACTCTGTGCTACAAATATGATAGCAATAATCTAAAAGGAGACACAAATACCAAATACTTTAACTTAATCTGATGTAGACAAGGTTTCAGAAGTTGCACAAGATAAACTATTTATATGTACAGAGAAGTGTGCCAATTTTGTCATACTGTGGTAATTAATGTACATATAATTAGAACTAAAGTAAGTAGTTTAAAGTAAGTGGTTTGCTAAAGTAACTATAGTTTGTTGATTTAAGGGGTTTGTCAAAAATAGTAGTTTGTTAAAATAAGTGGTTTGTTAAGTAATTACAATTTGTCAAAGTAAGTAGCTTTTTAAAGTGAGTATTATGTAAAATGAATACATGTACTTGAATAGTTTGTTTTAATATGACTACAACTCTATGTTATTAAGTGTATACATAATATATACATACCTGACCAAGTCCGACAACTTGAAAAGAGGAAAACTAGAGGAAAACGAAACAGTAATTATAATATAATAATTACATATATATAATTATGTCTGATTCACTAAAACATATTCGAATATAAAAAGATAACAAATTGGTTTGTAAAATATAGTCCATTATTTACCTTGGCATGATACATATGTCATATCACTTATTACATTAAAAGCCTCAAATATAATTTTACAGCCTTTTAAAGCTTTTCCACAGACATCATTTATGTAATTTAATGTTTTAATTATAAGACGTCTTCGTTAATTGGTTTAGTTAGCTCACAAAGCAGTGTCTATAATAACAAGTTTACATCACTACTAGTCTTGTTAAGACATATAGATAGCATATCTTCTCGAATAGAGGTCTCCTCCAAAACTAGATGTCCAATCTCTAATTGATCCTGGATAATCCAAGCCAATAGTAAATAGAGGACTGGTCTTAAATTGAAGCCTACTGACCACATTCTTCCCACATATAGCTATGTGTACATGTATTGATGATATCTCAGAAGCTAAGATTTTCGTGTGAGTATTGTTAGAGTTAATGATTGATACTAGAGTAAAGAAAGGCCTCTCTTGTTTTAGAGGTCTGGTCAAAAAAGCTTGGAAAAGATAATCAGAGGCCAAGGTACTTTATTTGAGGAAAATACAGTCCATGTAATATAATGGGATAGTATTAATTATAAACATAGATATATTTCACTGTTTTTTAAGCTAAGTAATTAGAATGCATTGAATGTGTAGTGTATACTAAACAAAATATAGTCATTTTTATTATTATTTGATTTGTCTAGAGTCGGTGTTAGTCTTACGCAATTGACCCACAATATACTAATTGAAGATACAATATAAAATTGTATTATATTTTTAAAGTTAGTAGATCACTTTAAAGCCAGACAAAGGACACAATATGACAACAAAGTATTAGATAATGATCGGTCAGACAAACCAGAAAAAGGCTATCTATTACAAAATCCTTACAATGCTAGTATGTCAGCATTATCTTGTATTTATAGTAAATATCAGAGTATTAGACCAATTGTCAATCATATACCTTTGTTATATCTAGTTATCTTTGTTAAAGGGTGTTTGTTGTTGAACTTGTTAATTACTATTATCAAAACAAAGGCTTGGGGATATTACCTGATAATATGATGTGGTAATTCAATAAGGATGGGCTTGTTAGAATTATAGATATGTACTCATACACACACAGCATATATGCACATTTATACACTGATGTTTGGGTGGGGGTTAAAAATTTGGTGCTTTATTATAGTATTTATTAATATCAACAAGAAATACTAACATGAAAATTGGTAAAGTTCAAGTTGGGGAATCTCTTGCCAGGCTGTAGTGCTAAGGCTACATGATAAATGACACTACAAACAACCAGGGGTCATAAAGCTGTATGAAGTTAGACTGGCCATATCATACCTAATACCTTAGATGGAGTATTATGTTCATTATTGTACACAAAAAGTATGGACAGATTAGGTAGCCAATCCTCTCATTAAGTGCGCACTAATTAGAACACCACACCTCCTACTGGTATGTTGTGAGTACCGTCTTGTCACCATTACAATCAAAATGGAAACTACACCAAAAAATACTGACGCTCCTATTGTTTCATCATCAATACGTACACGTTCCTTTTCAACTTTTTCTTCATGCTGGCTCTCAATAGATCTTGGAGATGGAGCCGCCATGTTCAATAATTATAATAATAATAATTTGAGAAGGCGTGGCTGAACTGGAATTGCAGAGTAGTTGGTGTGTGTGTGTGTGTGTGTGTGTGTGTGTGTGTTGTGTGTGTGTTGTGTGTTCTTTGTGTGTGTGTGTGTGTGTGTGTGTGTGTGTATTACTTTTAATAAGTACATAGTTTGGTATATTGTCACTCATTATCAACATTGATAATAGATCCAGGCTTTGAAATGTTCCAATTTTGAACACACAAATAAGTTGATAATTAAGTTATTAAATTACATTGAGTATACCTCTATACTTAAACTTTAAATAGAGTAAAAAGGATATTACTAATAGACAAATCAAATGGTCAATTAAACTAGTATATACTATGTACTGACAAGTAGTAAGACAATTGATTTACTTATCCCATTTAGTCATATATTTTATAGTACATTGTAGTATATGTATACATAATACAATATATGTTAAAATTAATCTAAACTGTTACAATAGGATTAAAGAAGGAAGCCCATATTGTTGATAATATGATATTAACCCTTCCTCTAAATTCAACAAGTATATACTTCTTGGCAAATCTCTACACAACTTTAAAAAACTTGATGTTATTCAGCCATTCTCTCCTTCCTAGGTTCTGTCATGTTAAACAAACTATTATTATATGGATACAGAAGCATGCAAGATATATTGGAAGACAACTCTATCATAGTTTTCCCATCATAGAATCACAGTTGACTTTAACTCAGAAGAAGCCATTACAAATAGATCCATTAATGAAGCATGCTATCATTCTACATTGAAGACACGTAATGCTGTACTTGAAGCTGGAAAAACTCTACCTAAAGCGGCTCAAAAATTAAATAAATTGTCAGTTTATCAGCGAATCTCACTACTCCAAGATCCTGATTCACCAATTTTATATCTCTCACTTAATGCAGGTTTAAAATTTGCCTTATGGTACAGTCAACAATGGAGGATCTGTTACAGCTATTACTAAGATAATGATCAATATTGTATGGTGTTTTGCTAATGATTGGACATTTAAAGGTGGCACTTCATACCCTATTACTGTAAAAAAACAAACTAAGAGCACAAGAATTGCATTTCAAAATCGACTACCTTGTATATATTGTTGACTCTGGTGGAGCATTTTTTGCCATTACAGGTAATTCTTAATATAGTTAATATTGATGTGTGAATGGTTCTTGATATTGTAACAATGCTATAATTGCTATATTGAAGTGTTGTTTGGAGAATTCTTGAACTAGTTATATATAATTACTTGCACATGCAGTTGTTTGCTATTTAATTTAGTAGGATGTATGGATGGACTGATGAATGGATGTATGGAGTTATTAGATGGATAGGTAGATAGATAGATGGACAAATGGATGGATGAAGGATGGATAGATGAATAAGAAAAGAGTAGAGGCACATATTATGCATTGAGCACAGTGCCAATCATCATAACAACTTTATTGTGTACACACATAATGATGCTTTGTTAGTAAATGAAACGTCTTTCAAAACTTAGAGGGCAATAATATTTACCTACTCGCCCTTGATGTGGCTGAGGTCATTACCATTTAAGCTTAATGAGAATGGGATATAATCACATTGAGTGATGACAAACTTCCACTCTCTCACTGTTAATACCAGCTGGTTAATAGCCTCCCATTTGTAAGGGTTCTTTGAAGACTAACATTTCAGTGTTGTGGTCTCTCAGATTTAACAGTAAATTATTAAATACAGTACTAACTGTCAATAATAAAGATCTGATTATTCCATTAAATGTCATCTTATGCATTATGTGGTTGGGAAATTCGGATACGCCACCTGTACAAATAATGACCTGCAAAACTCATAACATAAACATCTTGTATACATTACACCATATATGGTTGTTAATTAGGTTTAGTAAGTGCTAATTGATCTAAATATAACAAAAACATTGTGGAAGGGGAAAACTATGTCTTTTGTCTGGTCCAAGCAGGTGGCCATGTAGTTGTAAACATCACTGCTGTCTCTTTGTTTTTGGCTGGCTAAATGTAATAATTAACTTCTTTGCACCATGTTAATCCATAAACTGATGTTCTAATGTATTTTGATGCATTCCTGGTCTTCTAATATTGTTTATGTTTATTTCATTGTCTGTAATTGTTATTAAATTTTGTCTAATTTTTGGGAATGTCTGAAAGAAGCAGTCTCAAAATGTATATGTGTACATATTAGGATTGCAATAATTACCAACACCAATACTGTTCTGTGATTGTAAACATGTTAAAATCAACAACAAATCTTAATTATTAACATGACTGATATAATTGCTATGTGCATGAAGATGTATTACAGATATTAGTTGATATATGAGGCACTTTAATATATCTGTTTAATAGGCTGATATCTTTCCAGACAAAGAGCATGGTGGTAAAGCATTTAGGAATCAAGCTGTGCTCTCAGCTCAAGGAATTCCTCAAGTAAGCCATGAAAATTAATTCCAGACAATTTAACTGTTCCTAATTTTTATGCCCTATCTTTAGATAGCTGTAGTGTGTGGTCCTTGTACGCTGGGGTGCTTACATACCTACAATGTCAGATGAAGCAGTATTGTTAAAGGCAACTGGATCACTTTATCTTGCAGGGCCTCCACTTGGCAAGGTGATCGATATACATGAACTTATAGATAGCTAACTTTAGGAAGCAGCACTGTTAACAACCTGAGTCAACTATTAGTTGTGTCATAAATATATCATGAAGTGTCTGCCATTTTATGTTTTTAAGGCAGTACAATCTTATTAATTGTCAGGTTCAGTAATAATTAACTATCTTTGTTAAGCTTTGTTATATCTGGTACTCTCTCTTAAAAATTACTAATCCACACTATACCCATCTCCATAATAGGAGTATTCTTTAATACTATTGTCCTGTCACGATAATGACAATGAAAAACAATTGCCTTTGTTTATTTAGTTACAGACGTTACCATATATTAAACTAAACATAATTAGTAATGCATATAAACTGTTGCTAATTAAATTGATAAATAAATTGATGTTGAATCAACACATTAATACTCATATCCATATAACATAGTATATTGTTGTAGTGAGCTCTTGATTGATAAGACATGACTGCACTCCTCCGCTGGCAAATTAAAATATGTGATTATGAAGCCCGGTTTCTCAGACCCAACAATTGAATTCCATCAATTTGAGAATTGTTTAGACTCCACAGACAATATTACATTCTGTAAATTGATGGACATGTCATGCAACAAGTCATAGTTTCCATAATGATAATGATGTCAATGATATTGTGATTGGTTTAATTTGAGACTATCAATAATGAATACTACATAGAACAGATTGTTGAATATCATACAAAAACATCTGACACCTTATTGGAAAGAGTATAAACAAACATCCATCCACTCATTCATTCATTTACTCATCAATCCATCTGTCCATTCATTGAATAATACTTATTAGTGTCAGTATGTTAACTCCCATAATGTCAATGATATCAAGTAAGTAGTTGAACTCAGAATGTTGAGGTAGATGCTATTATGACATGACCTAATTATTTATAATTCATATCAACTCTCAAAAATTATGAAGCCCCATTTACCAGATCCAGATGTCTAGTCCCAAAATGTCAAAAATGTCAGTATGTATAGAAATTTCAACCATAACACTATTTAATTGTCTGTTTATATATAATAGTTACATAATCAACAGTCATTAATGATGTTTAATGACATTGATATATAGACATTTGATTTATTGACTGTTTGAGAGTGACATTTTGGGATGACATTATGAGAATTGACATTATGAGAGTTGGGCATTATGGGAATGGGTATTATTGGAGTTGACATTGAAGTTGTGAACCAAACCCATAATGAATACACACATACCTTTAGCAACATTTAAAATTAACACTTTATTACTTTAGGCTGCGACTGGAGAGACTATTGATGCTGAGGCATTAGGTGGTGCTGATGTCCATTGTGCAATAGTGGTTGTACTGATCATTTGCATCATCAGAGGAGGTTGCCATGCTAACCACAAGACGTATAGTAGAGTCACTCAACATGAAGAGATGTGTAGAAACCACTAGATCTGATCCTGGTGGTTTGTTTTAAAAATTATTTGGTTTCTGAGGAAACCACAATTTGTGTGTGTTGGTAACCACAGCATGCTCACTACTATTGCCTCATGTAACTATAACTACCATTGATACATTGCCATATATTCAGTTGTATATTACAAACCATAAAGAATGCATGAAATAACCACAAACTAAACCAGAAGGAAATGATAAAACTTAATTCCTTTTGTGGCAATTCTTAAATCAATAACAAACTTGACACATTTTTACTTTCATTCTATTTCTTTGTATGAGTGTCTAACAATACTCTCTATAATTGAATCAACATAATGCAGAGTTAATTTGATACAATTATTAAATCCCTCATATTTTTGTATTTCTTACAACAGTGGTATCTTGAAGTTATAAGCTATTTCTTTTGTACATCCTCACATAAAAAATTATTGTATACAATCTCTCATGTGCAAACTCCAATAAGCATTATTTCCTATGTTCAAAGTCCAGTAACCATTCAGTCCTATGTGCAAACTCCACTTCCTATGTTCAAAATCCAGTAACCATTCAGTCCATGTGCAAATTCTAATAAGCATTTACTTCAAAGTCCAGTAACCATTCAGTCCTATGTGTAAACTCCAATAAGCATTACTTCCTATGTTCAAAGTCCAGCAACTATTACATCCTATGTGGAAATCTAATAAGCATTCCTTCCTATGTTCAAAGTCCACTACTAATAGTTAATTAAAGTTGCTATATAATAGTTAAGACATTTTATTTAGGAGCTATGGTCTATAAGTTAATTTAGTATTAAACTAAATGACCTTTTACACTTTGTGTAATCAACACTAACAAACCCAACCTGTAAACATAAATATCCTATAAATATCACAAGGTGACTATATTGAGATAAAACAAAAACGGACACTACACACCTTAATGACAAATTTACACTACGTCATGCTGTGATCTCTGTGTGGTGTGTGTTCTTATTCTACTCTAAATGGCTACCATAATTATTTGTTGAACTTATTGGCCACCTACAGACTCAATCTGGTTTCTTTCCATACACCCACCTATTGTACATATAAAGCAATGTGGTTGACTAATTCAATTATTTTTGCTGACTAAAAGTAACCCCTTGTACAATGTACAGTAAAGTTTTAATTATCTTTGAATTATCTTTGAATTATCTTTGAATTACCTTTGAATTATCTTTAAATATCCTTGAATTACCTTTGAATTATCTTTGAATTACCTTTGAATTATCTTTGAATTAATTTTAAATTATCTTTGAATTACCTAATATTTTATATAACAATATAGTGCACTTGTTATAATACTGTGCTAATTTTTACTGTTGTATAGTACTTGTTCTAATATTGTAGCAATATTTTAATGCCATGTAATTCAGTGTACTTTATAATAATATATTTCTATTACTGATGACAAACAAATTGTTTGTGTTGCAATCATATAAGTGTGTGTAGATGGCTTCTACATCCTCAAATATTACATAATGTCCTTAATAGTATTAAAGAGTACTTCATACCACTAAATGCCAATGTTTGAAATAGATAACCTCAAGTAGTTTGTTATTTGTTAATTATTCTTTATCATGTAATTCATATTGAGGAAACTGAGATAGTCTTGATTTAATAAATGATATTCTACCATGTTTGTAGAAAAACGACTAATGAAATTGCTTGATTTTATATCATACCAATCTTTTATAAGTTAGTCCAGAAAGTTTTATAAATGTTCTCAAACATTTATAAATCTCTCAGGAACACTTGATAATCTCATGTGTG
Source organism: Gigantopelta aegis (assembly GCF_016097555.1). NCBI lineage: Eukaryota > Metazoa > Mollusca > Gastropoda > Neomphalida > Peltospiridae > Gigantopelta > Gigantopelta aegis. The sequence goes on along the minus strand of NW_024532938.1, from coordinate 70,101 downwards.
GTGTGTATTATAGAAGTCAGTTATGTATCTCAATAATATGGTTTTGTATTGAGTTGTCAAACTTCATACCTTCGATGCTCTGTTCAATAAATTCAATAGAATCCTTTGTATAAACATATATTTATATGATTATAATAAAGGATCTAGTTTGTCTACCAGAAGTGTAATCTTATGACAGTTAAGCAATAGGGATATCTATAAAGTCAGGAGTCTACATATGACAATAAAATAATTAACATATTATATATAATGGACAATGTCATGACAGGAAAAAGTCCATAACTTAAGGAAGTGAATCATCCATAATTATATTAGACTTTTTTGGAGAAAATGATATTATAAATTCAGAAGTGAATGCATGCATTTTTCCGTGAGATAATGAACAAGAAGCGTCAATCTTGTAACTAAGCAAGTAAGTCCCAATCTTGTAACTAAGCAAATAAGTCCCAATCTTGTGATTAGTAGGCTTGCCAAAAGTAACGATCATATCTAACATCATTATAACCTCATTTATGATGAAATATTCTTATTAATACTACAGATAGTACAATATTAATATAATCCCTGTCTATCTATGTCATACTGTGAGTGAATTATATACTATTTACCTTAGCTCATAAACCTTTACACCACACACTCATGCTTTTGCACTAAAGATCAAATATGTAACTCTCTGACCAAAAGCATATCTATAAACAGGACTGACCTCAATTCCTTTAGTACATAATTCTCAACGTAATACTTTCTTGACCCTATAGTACATAATTTCCCCATTATGTAATACCATTATTTCATTTTATAATTGCCTATTACACTCTATACTATACACACTATAACTACTAGAAACATCCTGTCTTTGCTAATAACCTTGAAACTGATCTTTACCAATTTATTATTACAATTACTTAGAGTTTTATAATCTTTACTGCTTTAATATCCAGATTTCTCCTGATTACAAGATGTGTTCTGATAACAATTATTTCAAGTTTCGTTAATGTAGTACATAGTATTGTCAAATGTTTACTATAATTAACAATATAGTTTATTAGTATTTACTCTCTACAGCCTATAGTAGTGAGATATAGTATGATAACACTAATAGAGATTAAGTACTATCAGAAGTTTTACACTCTTTACAAGAAAACTAGATAACCTTATGTGTAGTATTTCACACATTATTCCAATAACCTTATAACAACAAAGTTAACATATACAATGTGCTGGTAGTCCTGTACTAGGTAACAAACACAGACCCTTTTATCTGAAACCAATTATTAAGTTCATTAGCCTTAATAAGTTGACACAGACAACAAACTAATTGCTTTTCGTAATTGATTAGGTATCAACTCATTTTATTAAATACTCACTTATAATCTAATTTTGGTCATCGTATTACTACAACAATCCTGACAAATATTGTTGTTCATTTAGTATTGTTGTTCTTAAGAGATAGTTGGCTTCAATGCGTGACAAGAACTAATTGTATGTAACGTTGTCATGAGCAAAAGACATGTGTTCAATTGATTTTGTCTGGAATATGAATGTGTTAATACATTTATGAAATTTTTGTTATTACAAATTAATTTTCTATATACTAGACTGTTGGGGGTATATATTATGCTCGTGACAAGTGCATGCAACAACAATCAGTTACTATGTTTTTTGAACTAACAAAGCCATCAAAATACAACCACAATACATGTTTGGTGGTCAGGATTCACTCGGTTCATAAGGCACAGTGACAAGTCCCTTTTATTGTGGAAATCCTACGTGATAAGACACAACAGGACAAATATATTACATGAAATCTTACAATACTGCACAAGAGCATATGGAAATCCTAGATAATTGCACGTATTTCACTATCTAAATAAGGACCTTCCTCTTAGTAACATTTGAAGTAGCATTTGAAGCATCTCAATATTTTTCTTTCAGTTTCTTTCAGTTTGAACAACGAGACATTAAGACTAGACAATGTGTTTAAGTGACTTTAATAACACTAACAAAGTGAAGTATTGACTTGCTGTAAGGGACTGTCTATTAAAACGTTTGATTAAAAAAGTTAGATATGGTTTCAATTCTACAAAGAGCAGTGAATACAATGTAATACATAAGGTTATTATATACATGGAGTTTGCTTTGCATTGGAGCTATATAATATAACAATACTACAGTACACATATGTCTGTAATATAAGGATTATAAACAGATTTGTTTGAGTGTTTTAGTTAATGAGTTTCAATATTTTTGTTTGTCATCGTACAATGTTTTGATAATACATTGGGTTCTATAAATAAACAGTCAAATCAAATCAACATATTGAAAGAAGGAAAATTAACAGCTATTGAAGTAATCATCTGAAGTATCTCCATAGTTTCTTTCAATTTGACATTAGGACTAGAGGAAGCGTTTATGTTACTCTAATAATGCCTTAGAATATGGTTCCATCTGACTATTAGAGAATTTCAAAGACAGGTTCTAATAACCCTTAATGTTTTATTATACTCTTCATATTTATTACAATTGTTAAAGTTAAATAATGAGTGTAATTATTCTAATATGTTGCTTGTTATTTTAATTAACAATACTATAACAGATCAGATTATCATCTAGTTATCAATTTAATGATAAGCCTATTAATTACTACTATTCATAATTCATTCTTGATTACAATGAAGATTAAATAATTGCATGTTGTACAAGTACTCATTGTTGATCTGATAACTAGATAACACACTGATTGATGATACTAGATAGTCACAGCTGTAATTAACAAATCCACTCTTAATATTGTAAATTGAAGGGACATAATAATTAGAATAATTGTTCTTTTTATCACTCATGTTTTCTGTTTACGCTTGATGTCAAAACATTATGCAACAATTCATCCATTTAACTATATTCGTTCATTATATCATTATCTTAGGTGTTATCCTTGAGTGTTCCAGATATAGTTGAAAGCATGACCAGGTCACCCCACTCACATTTAAATTGTCGTGATGCATCGGTCCCTTTGTAGTAATTTTAGAAAATTTAAACTTGACCACTTAGTCACATTTTAGGGATTGGTTGCTTGTAGTCTTTATGTTAATGGCTGCTGTCCTTATAGTTTGTCTACTGTAGTGTATGTAAGGCTTTATGTAAGTGAGTTAGTACATCACATTATGAAATAATGACTGGTAAAATTGGATGTTATCTGGCTGCATTGACACCTTAATATACCAAGTACTTTGGTTACTTTGTGGTATACTACATCACGCCACATTTAAGGCTTATCATTTGACATCACACATTTATATGTCTTACTCTAGTAAGTGTTGCTTACCCAAAGTCGTCTCTATTATTATAATATGGACAGTCTTGGTAGTACACAAAAGATAATGATATGCTAATTGTCTGTACATGTATGCATTGAATGAGACTCTTACCCAATTTGTATTTGTTGCTATTTAATTTACATTTGGGTCTTTCTTTATAAGAAAATCATTGCTATTATAGAACTGTCTGTTGTCACGTACGAGAGAAGTACCATAAGAATTAATAATAAATGGTGATTAATTTAATACTACCCAACATTCAGGGATATTCATTTATGATTGTGTTTAAAGGAAAGTATCAGCACACTCATTTATGACTATTTTGAAATCTACATGGTTTTCTCATCTTCGTAAATATACCTGTAGAATTGATTATTAATTGTATATTTTTCTTTCTTACTTAAGAGCCTCCATTGTATTTAGTGGAAGAGTTAGTATCGATAATCCCCTGGTAATGAAGGAGAGTGGCCTATGATGGAAGTAAGAACTAAGTCTTTATATTGTCACAGTAATATGTACTATGATCGTATTTAAATTATAATGCTAAATTAATCACTTAATATCTCCTTTTTTTAATCTTGGTATATTATGTCAATTGTGTAATCTTTATTATCTCAGAAATCTTCACTAGTTGTTTGCAATATTTATCACTTATAGAATTTCTATTATATTTGATACATTTCATCACATATGTATTCTTCTATTATCTCTGTTACTTAAACACTACTGTTGTCTCTGCTAATATAATACTATAATTGTTCCACATGTAATTTATAATAATATTGCTGTCTTCATTAATAATTATCTTATTCTCTTTCAATAGATAATAGCCCGTTTAGTAGACAAGAGTGCTTTTCATCCTTTTAAAGAGAAATTTGGTGAAAATTTGATTTGTGGATTTGCACAACTAAATGGGTAAGTAAAAGCTCCACCCACAATACAATAGTATGTTTATATTGTGTTAATTATTGCTATCAACCAAATATAGTCATAACACTGATCTAGTGGTAATGAAATTTAAAATTTGAATTTGAATAATACAAGTACAAATATATAATTATGATACCACACACCACATCTGATAATGAATATTAACTAGCTTGTTATGTTATTATTATTATTATTATTATTATTATTATTATTATTATTATTATTATTATTAGTTTTAATACTTTGCTGATTTAATTTTGCTTTGAATTAAAGAGCATCTTTGGTGTCAGAAAAAGAATTCAAGAAATGTTGTTTACAAATGAAAAATTGTATAAAACGCTAAAATGATAGCAATACTTATAATCATCATATCCTAACTTTTAATATAGTTATTAAAGATGACATCATAATTATGTATTAGCTTATGTTTCCAGCTTTGTTTTTCCTTCCTTTTGAAGTTAGATTGTATGGATTATCACATCGATTTTAAAAGGGGAAATTTAGCTGTCATTTAGTGTACTATATAGTGGCACATCCTGTAACATTTATGGTATAGAATATTTCCCAATACGTGATAATAGTTTGATAATGACTCAGCCATGTCTAATTATGATACTATTATAGATAATACAACTTTTACTATATTCATATACTTCTTATTATATTGGAATCTCTCCTTAAGATGTTATCATAAGATAGGAACATTGTCGGAGTTAGAGGAGGGGGTTAATGTAATTTTGCATGGCTTCCCTTCCCTTTGTGATTTGGATATGACTTAACTGTAATTTATCGTACTGACTAAACTATGTTCAGGACTGAGAATATTCCTCTATGTTCAGGACTGGTGATATCCTTTATGTTCAGGGACTGATAATATTCTCTTATGTTCAGAACTGAGGATATCCTCTATGTTCAGGACAGAGGACAAGTTTCAAGGTCACAAATGTCCTCAGACATTTGATTGTTGTTTTTCCTTCATTATAAAAACTTTCAACTTTCAATAGTCCTTCTCTTTGAAGGAAATTGGACAAAATGTATGAAACCTTATAGACAACCCATTATACTATGATTAATTTGTTGACTGTCCTTTTTTGAAAAAGGAAGTATATCCACATATTGATACAGGCCTGTCAATATGTCTGGCTTGTGTGCGTTGGTTATCTTCTTCAAGTACAACACTTGTAGGGTAATTATCATGGGATATTGATGCTAGTAATTGAAAAAAATACAAAAACCTCTTTATACACATATATACCATGTAGCTTTAGAGAGCAGTACTAACATGAGACCTGAATCATGCTGTGCTCTTACTTTAGCATCTTACATAGTAGAGACAACAGACATTTTGTGATCATAGAAAACTACTTCATTATTGATGCATCTAATATGCTAAGAATTATTGTTGATTTAGAATACTACTTATGAGAGATGCCTGTATATAAAGCAGACATTTGTAACTATGAAAATTATCCTATGTATCAATGCATCAATGTAATACATTAGTAGTCGTTGTTAAATTTTAACTCCTTAAGTATATGATCTTACAATTATTTTTTTAGTTATTTAGTTGGTATCATTGCTAACAATGGAGTATTGGACACAACCTCAGCAACAAAAGGAGCTCATTTCGTTAGACTCTGTGATATGAGGGACATCCCCATTATATTCCTACAGAATACACCATCAGATGATGAGTTTTTTATCACGTACAGGTAATAGTGGTACAATTGCAAGGGCTAGAGGACAAATGATGGCTGTCGTAAGCTGTTCGCAGGTGAGGATTTGCACAAAATGAAAGACATAAACAGTTTTTGAATGTATTAAGAAATTACATTATTAATGAATTTTCGTGGCCTTTACCCTAGGTCTGTTTAAATGCTAAAAATAGTAACATATGACTTGTGTTACTATTATAATAACAATTACGGTTACATACATGTAGAGCAGCCAAGTCATCCTGTACATACATGGTTGTGTTATTTACATAGCTATAGTTGAAATAATGACAGGTCATTCTCAACTTATGTTGTAAGAGAAAACCACAAACTAAATTTAATAAAAACTTTATTTTTGAAGCATTGGCTTTGGGGCTTAAGTGACTCCATTTTTATACAATATAGACATATTCATTAACAAAGTTTATTCTTGTTCTAGATCATTATTATATAAATAATTTAATGAAGAACACATTGTAGTTATTTATAACAAATAGTATATGTTCTCCAATGTGTTTGCTTGAAATTAGAAGTGCTCATATTCCAATGGAAGAATTAATGTTGAATGACAAAAAACTTACCCTGTCACTTAGGCTACTCAGAGAGAACAGTGTAAATTTTAGGTCTCTAGACATCATTCTAAGTGTATATTATTCACAGGTTCCAAAGCTGACAGTGTTATTAGGTGGTAGTTATGGACCCAGCAGCTATGCTATGGTTCGTGAGTAGAACCATACTGCTATAATCGCATTGTAATGTAATCTGTTTCTCACTTGTAGTGTGGTCGAGCTATGAGTCCTAACTTTCTCTTCTCGTGGCCTCATGCCAGAGTAGGTGTGGCTTCTCCAGAGCATCTCATGTCACCTATGAACAACATTGTAAGTATCACTGTATTCTAATAACAAGTATACCAGATAAAATACATGTCTATAATTATTTAAAATATATCCATACATTATGTATACTGAATCTTATTTACAGTAATAGTCTATAAATTTTCTTTAATTCCTATTTATTTGGACATTGTGAATGACTTATAATAATAGTAATATCTTTAATGACTATGTTTCAACTGAAATAATACAATGTTATTTTCTCTACACTATAGGAAGATGAAATTGAGAAAAGCAAATTGTTACAAAGGTATGTACTTGTAAATTAGCTTTTATAAATGGATAGACAAATGGATCATGATGTATAACTGGATGGATTGAGATCATTGATTGTATATGTTACAGTAAGATTGTCTAAATAGGGATTTTGTGAAATCCCTGAAACTTTCAGGGAGTTTGTGAAATCACTATTTCACTTAGGGAATTCATAAATTCACTAAAAACCCTGGTGATTTCATGAAATCACTGAAATAAGGCTCTTGTTATTTCGCAAAATCACTGAATGTGATATATTGGTAGAAATTCAGCATTGTTTAAGTATTGTAAGGAAGTTTATTCATAAATATACGATTAGTTTTATATCTGTACACAATTCTTTATTACAGATTTTCATGGACAATCACCACAATGAGACATCTTTGATGAAACAGTAATTCAGCTGGAATTAATACCATAGCTTTGATGACTACTCTGAGGATTTATCATAGTTCAGAGCAGTTTATACTTCCTTTAATACTTCCTTTAATGTAGTCTTAGAGCAGTTAATACTTCCTTTAATGTAGTCTTACACAGGTTGAGGTGTCAATAGTTTTTGCAATCAAAGAAATCTGTGTAATCACATCCATAGCTTTGATGACTACTCTGAGGATTTATCATACATAGTTCAGAGCAGTTAATACTTCCTTTAATGTAGTCTTACACAGGTTGAAGTGTCGATAGTTTTTGCAATCAAAGAAATCTGTGTAATCACATCCATAGCTTTGATGACTACTCCGAGGATTTATCATACATAGTTCAGAGCAGTTCAAACTTCCTTTAATGTGTTGTAATAGCACCTACGACATCATCAGCAATGCAAGTGGTTATAAAGCAAAGAGACTTTGTAACAGCAGGTGTCACAGCAGTCTCAGTTGTGATAATAAGAATTGAGAATTGTGTACAGATATTAAAACTAATCATACCAATTTCAGATTGTTTTTTTAACATTGTAATCATTTATGAATAAACTTCCTTACAACACTTAAACAATGCTGACTTTTCTACCAATATATCACATTCAGTGATTTCATGAAATCACTAGAGTTTTTTAGTGAATTATGAAGTCCCTAAGTGAAATAGTGATTTCACAAACTCCCTGAAAGTTTCAGGGATTTCACAAAATCCCTATTTAGACAATCTTACTGTAACATATATACCTAATATATTTAATACTGTCTTTAGATTAACTGATGATGTGACATCATTCTCATCTCATCTCATTGATGATGGAGTTATACTACCTCAAGAGACAAGAGATGTAAGTATCTATATATATCACATAAAGATATAATGTGATAGTTAACTCTTTAAATTTATATAATAGCATCATTATTGACCACACCCAACACTTATATACCTTTTGTCTCACACTATTTTAATCATTTGGCCAAAATGTTTTAAAGATTGGATAATATGTTTTTGTTGTGAAGTAACTCATTAACTATAAATATCTTTGCATCAATTTAACATTAATTGTTTAACTTAATTATTCAAATTTAAAATTCTCAAGTCACCTATGAATAAATTTAGAGAAATAAATCTAATTTTAGTCCAAAAGTAGTCAAATATCTTTAAATTTGTTGTTGATGACATAATATTATACCAAACTATAATAGACCATACATGTATAATATCATATGTGATATGATATAATATGATATGGATATGATATGATATATGATATAATATGATATATGATATGATATATGATATAATATGATATATGATATGGATATGATATGATATGATATATTGTTTTTGTTTACTAGGTATTGTCTCAGTGTTTGGAGGTGTGTCTGGCGTACCCACAAATTACAAGACAAAGAAATTTTCCAATTATAAGAATGTAACTAACAAAATACATAATGTATTGTAATATATGTTAATAATTGATTTTTATATAATACAAATTATTAAATGAGTTAAATTATTAAGTTGATTATAGGACAATTGAAATATATCTACTTTATTATTTATTAATTAAATATAATATACTCTCTGCTGTGACAAATTAACAAGGTGATATTAATGTATTGAATAGACTGTCTCGACAAAATATAATTTGCATTTTGTGTTATCAAATGTAATATATACTGGTACTTGTTCATTGATCACTTCTATTGGCTATCTATGTATATATATTTTACCAAAACATTTATCCATTCAACAATAATTTGTCTACGTTATAACATTTATTCATCCATTACTGATCATTCGTCCATTTGAATTCATATAATTCATCCATTTACTGATCATTCATCCATTTATATTCATATAATTAATCCATTTACTGATCATTTGTCCATTTAGATTCATATAATTAATCCATTTACTGATCATTCATCCATTATGTTCATATAATTCATCCATTTACTGATCATTCGTCCATTTATATTCATATAATTTATCCATTTACTGATCATTCATCCATTTAGATTCATATAATTCATCCATTTACTGATCATTTGTCCATTTATGTTCATATAATTCATCCATTTACTGATCACTCATCCATTTATGTTCATATAATTCATCCATTTACTGATCATTCATCCATTATATTTATATAATTTGCTCTTTTACTGACCATTTGTCCATTTATGTTCATATAATTCATCCATTTACTGATCATTCATCCATTTAGATTCATATAATTAATCCATTTACTGATCATTCATCCATTTATGTTCATATAATTAATCCATTTACTGATCATTCGTCCATTTAGATTCATATAATTCACCCATTACTGATCATTCGTCCATTTAGATTCATATAATTCATCCATTTACTGATCATTCGTCCATTTCTAAAGTTATTTATTAACTATTTATTAACCATTTGTTCATGATTGTTCATTTATTTATAAATTATTAAATTCCCCTCATCATATTGTTATATATATTGATTGCAGCATATAAGCTATTGTATTTCAAACTAATGCAACAAAAATAAAGACAAATTAATGAATAAAACATAATTAATATGATTTAAGAAATGTATAATACTAAAGTCCTTTAACTTGTTTCATAATGGCATCCAATTTAGTACTCTTTTCAGTGAAAAATACCTTTCTCTTTCTCTAAATCTTCCTTGTCTTTAGCAAGTTTTGCCTACAGGAAAAAGAAGCATAAATATTTAATAAATAAAAGGATAAAACAGTTCTTAAAGTATACAAGTAATTATAATAATTATGTTGGAATAATTGTCACTGACTTTAGTACAAAGTTAATAATTATAATGGCAATTGTTGATGAGCAGAGAAAAACACTTCATAAATATTATTGGTGAGTTAGCAGTTATGAAAATTTTAAAACGAATATAATAATTGTAGGTGTGGCAACAAAATTTTAATTTCCAAAATCTGTTAATTTAACTATTGCCATTATACAAATTTAAGGTCCACTTTTAAGGATTAGAGTCTAGAAGGATTTATGCTAGTATCAATCTCTCATTGAAGTATGCTGGTGCACTGCAGATTCTAGACAAAACCATTCAAACAAAATTGTGACTGACTGTGTGATATGAAGGCAATCAAATCTACAGTGTAGTCAAAATCTAATATAGTAACAGATTTACTTTCTCTTCAGCAATAGCTTTTCTTTCCTTGTCATTTCTCTTCTCATTAACTCCACCACCCCTCATTCTCTTGTTCATAATTATGAATAAGTTCTGTAATTCCTAAAAGGAATCATACATAACAAAAATAAAACAGATGATCCATCCTTAATTTTATTTATAGATTGTATTATACTTACCTGTTGCTGTCTATCATAATTTTCATATAGTTCCTTTTTTTCATTCTCAAATGTTCTCTCTCAGCTGCCAGAGTAGCAGTCATCCTATATAACAAAGAGACAATTAGCTTATATTACAAAAGCTGGTATCAATAAACAATGAAATATATTTATAATAGACATTTTAAAATTGTCCTTAGCATATATAACAGTAACATAGAACATGTTATTCAGAGTATCTTTATGAGAGATACCAATAATCCACTGTACATATGCCACAATCAACTCATACAGCTTAATATTACATTTCTATGCAATGTCATCATAACGGACATATGTTATCATAAACACCACTATGTGACATCATAGCTTGGGGGCTTTGTATTTGTAAGGTATTATAAAAATGAGGATAATATCATAACAACAACAACAACAAGATTATTTGATTTAGACAAACTCCTAGTGATTCTGTATGATCTAGCTATGGGTATAATTAGTTAATCACATGCATAATTAAGTTATTAATATTGTGGTTATATCTTTAGAGGTTTCAATGATTACTTATCTAATTCTTGATATTTCTGAGTGAGTGTGTCAAATATATCTTCAATTTGTTTTCTATACTCAATACGAAGATGTTCAAAACTTCTTCATTTATTTCCTATTATAAATGAACTATTATAAAAAATAGAGTCAGTTATCTATAAGTGACCTTTGGTGTGGGAGGGGATAGATTTTTCTGTGGTGTCGGTGTAGGAGTGGGTGTGGTATATTTTCTTCTTGGTGGCACAGTGGGTGAAAAACTATAAGAGGAACAACAATTATAACAAACTCTTAATATTGTATTGTAAGTGACTATTAGAGGGCTATGAAAAATGTTTTTAGAAGTGCCATAGCTTTTGTTATCCAGTCTTAAAATTCCAATAATTTATAATAATACTAAGACTAGTCTTGAGCAGCCTTTTCTAGATGTGTACTTGTCAAGGAAATAAAGCAGTCTTAGGATTATCTATAATCTCATGGAAAATGTCATGTAAAAATAAATTCTTAAGGATATAATAGCTACAAACTTACTACAAAACTATCAGTTGAAAGATGTTTCTATAATAGGTAAACTTGTTGTTATTTTGTTATTGTACTTTAATCATATTAAATGTAAGATATATCAATGTTTTTACACAAAAGTACTTTGTAAATTGATACCAGTAATCAATTCTTATACCATCATAATTGGTGTGATTATAATGACCTTAATCCTGAAACTCTAAACACTAATGGCTTAATATCTCTACTGTAGTTCTTACATCCTAATTTCCAAGGTTGCAAATGGCCTACATATGACATATCATTATTTTCACACCACTTACTGTACTTCAGGTAGTATAGCCTCAATCATCCACAAGTCATTAAACATTTGAGTAGCATCTTGACCTCCTTGAATATATATCTATATTAAACAAAAATCACTGTCAGCAATACATTCACTAAATAAAATATAATTAATAGATACATTAATGTTAATAAGTAGAACAGATAGTTAAGTGTGACTTATAAATGGCTACACAATCAATCAATGCTCTAGGGTATCAAACTTGCATTTCAAAGTTTAGGATTGAGAATATTTTAAAGTCATAAGAGTAATTTAAAATCTTATAAAAAATTTTATAATCTACAATGTTGCATTAAAAGAGTTGACAGCAATTAATTTTTATAAATTTGTGAAGTCATTAAACACACAACTCTACAAATGCATCTAATAGGCATCATGGTCAATGAACATTAGGTGATAAAATTAGGGCTTAGGAAATGTGATCTGAAACAATTAAATTTGAGTTGTCATTCTCAAATTTTAACACTGACGTAAAAATAAGTCAATTGATTGTTTTAATAAATGCAAAACATTGATGTTATTAAGAGAGTAGAGAAAAATGCAACAACAGAGTTTTTCATGTAAGATATAAAACAAACAGCATTGTAATCTATACTATAAAATATATGACTATATGTACATACTTTATTTGATAACAGAAGGCAGATGTACATAATTACAACCAGTACTAATATATAATCATTAAATGGACTTACGTTTAGATTAATATAATCCATCCATTTACTGACCATTCGTCCATTTAGATTAATATAATTCATCACATCACTGATCATTCGTCCATTTAGATTCATATAATTCATCCATTCACTGATCATTCGTCCATTTAGATTCATACAATTCATCCATTCACTGATCATTCGTCCATTTAGATTTATATAATTCATCCATTTACTGGCTATTCGTCCATTTAGATTGATATAATTCATCCATTTAAAACCATTCCTCTATTTAGATTCATATATTTCATCCATTTACTGACCATTCGTCCATTTAGATTCATATAATTCATCCATTTACTGACAATTCCTCCATTTAGATTCATATAATTCATCCATTTACTGACCATTCGTCCATTAAGATTAATATAATTCATCCATTTACTGACCATTCGTCCATTTAGATTAATATAATCCATCCATTTACTAACCATTCGTCCATTTAGTTTAATATAATTCATCCATTTGCTGATCATTCGTCCATTTAGATTAATATAATTCATCCATTCACTGAACATTCGTCAATTAATGTCCATATAATTCATCCATTCACTGACAATTCCTCCATTTAGATTCATATATTTCATCCATTTACTGACCATTCATCCATTAAGATTAATATAATTCATCCATTTATGAACATTCATCCGTTTAGATTCATATAATTCATCCATTTACTGATCATTCGTTCATTTATGTTCATATAATTCATCCATTTACTGATCATTCGTCCATTTATGTTTAGATAATTCATCCATTTACAGACCATTCGTCCATTTAGATTCATATAATTCATCTATTTACTAACAATTCGTCCATTTAGATTAATTCATAAAATTTATCCATTTACTGATCATTCGTCCATTTATGTTTATAGAATTCATCCATTTACTGATCATTCGTTCATTTCTGTTCATATAATTCATCCATTTACTGACAATTCATCCGTTTAGATTAATATAATTCATCCATTTACTGACCATTCATCCATTTATGTTTATAGAATTCATCCATTTACTGATCACTCGTCCATTTATGTTCATATAATTCATCCATTTACTGATCGTTCGTCCATTTAGATTAATATAATACATTTATTTGCTGACCATTCGTCCATTTAGATTAAAATAATTCATCCATTCACTGATCATTCGTCTATTTATCTTTATAGAATTCATCCATTTACTGATCATTCGTCCATTATGTTCATATAATTAATCCATTCACTAACAATTCCTCCATTTAGATTCATATATTTCATCCATTTACTGAAAATTCGTCCATTTTGATTAATATAATTCATCCATTTACTAACCATTCATCCATTTAGATTCATATAATTCATCCATTTACTGACCATTCCTCCATTTAGATTCATATATTTCATCCATTTACTGACCATTCGTCCATTTAGATTAATATAATTCATCCACTTACAGACAATTCCTCCATTTAGATTAATATACTTCATCCATTTACTGAACATTCGTCCAAATAAAATTCATATAATTCATCCATTTACTGATCATTCCTCCATTTAAATTCATATAATTCATCCATTTACTGACCATTCCTCCATTTAGATTCAAAATATTTCATCCATTTACTGACAATTCGTCCATTTAGATTAATATAATTCATCCGTGTAGAAAAAGTATATGTCGAAGCGCGCTTATACGCGTCTAAAGGCGAAGGAATCATTCGCCCAAAATCGCGTTCCAACATAAAAAAAACTTAAATACCCGCGCAAAAAAATCGCATTTTATCGCCTACCATCACTAATCATCGATATCTCAAAAAAACGCACAAAAACGCACGTTTACTGGAGATATTCTAACGATGATGGTGGTTGTCTTAAAATATAAGACCTGCATCAGCGAAGAGAGAAAAACTGTTGACTAAATGTATTTGTTTCTTTATACTGGATTAAAAATGATTGAATAAAGACAAAGTCGTTTAATCTGAACTTGGATACTAAAAAGCTGATGTATCATTCACTATGAATTATATATAACAAACATTTTGGTAAGTAATAAACAAACCATAAACAAACAATTATCATTATTGATTCTAAAACTCTTAACAAGACAATCATCAGTTTTAATTGCAAATTTTCTTTTTCATAGCTCTAATGTTTCAGCATTTAGAGTTCATATTTTGTGCAAGATTGTTCCCCACCTCTTCAGCTCTAATTCTCTTGTCATCATGGGGTATTTGTAATCAATATGCACTGTAGAAAAATTACTAATGGATATACTTTGTTAAAGAGAGTGACTTACAACGTATACCATCAATAACATTTTGTCTAAGAAGTTCCCTCCCTTCTGCTTCAGTGCAATTACCAGCTGAAAGTTCTTCTTTAGTGAAAAAGACATCCATTAGCTTGAGTGCTAACTGGCAAGCATCAGTAGATGCATTTCTTTAGCTTTTACAGCCAATTGGCTGAAGCCAACCTATGACAACACACTGATCCTTTAAATTTGGGTCTCCTAACACACATAGAACTATAAAAATAATGCATTTAAGTTACATGTAGTCATAAACATAGCATACCATCTTCTGAACTCTTACGCGTAAGGACTGGGGTAGGAATTGGAGTGGGAATTGGTGATGTAAAACTTGATGACAATGATAGGTCATCAGAGCTTTCAGAAAGTGCCCTGTCATAACGTTCCTGTAAATTTTATTAATGTTATATTCAACAGTATATAGTATGGTTTCACCTTTTTCTTTTTCCTTTAGATTTTTTCACTTCATTTGTTAATGACGACACCTGAGAAATGAGTGTATGCATCATTGTTGTTAGTCCTGTTTGGGTACTAATAACAATAAAATGAACACATATAATCTCATTAGAACCAAATCCACTTGAGGAGGGTGAAAACAAGACTTCGCTCCCAGCTTGATGCTTGAAATAACAATAAATCAAAGTATATTTTAAAGATACTTTACTTGTGCAAACAAGAATGGATGGGGCAAGACTGAGTTACTATTACCTGAAGAAATCACCTTGTCCTATATAGTGATAAATTGCACAATATTATACAATATATTACTTGAGGAATTTTGAATTGGCAGGGACTAGTAAATTCACCTCCATGATACTAGATTGAAATAACGTTATAATAAAAATGGTCATACATTGTATTTATAAAATGTACCTGAGGAATGTAAGGACCAAATGGCAACAGAAAGGAAGACTGTGGTGATGATACTAGTGAAGGTGCATCTGGAGATGGTGAACAGACGTTTGGTGGGATGGATGTCATCTGAATGTCCTCTGATCCCGAAATTGAAAGAATATCTCTTGATGTTTTAACATTTAGTGTTTGCCTAGCTTTTTCCTTCACTCTTTTAGTAGAATTCACTTTAGACTTAGTTCTCTGCATGAGGAGGGAAAAGACAAAACAATAAATTATCAGTGAGAGGTTAAGAACATCTTTTGACATTAGTAATCCTTTAGACTCTTTTCAATACATTCCAAGTCTGAACATTAGCTTTAAAGTGGTTGCATTGTTAAAATTTCTCACCCCGCCTAGTCAGGAAGTGGGATTTTATACTATGCTACATGAATAAACTATATTAAGTAACATATAACCTTAGCTTCTGAGGTGAGATCAAGCTCATGAAGTACTGAATCAGAATCAGAATCCAAGTTGTATGGATATTCTGATCTTGAACGCTTAGCCTTCTAAATGAAGTACATGTTACTGTAAGGCATGTACATACTTATATCATTCATATACCTTTGCCAGAGAAGCCTGATTCATGTCACAGCTAGTATCAGAATCTACAAAACATTATAAGACTGAAATGAATAAAAAGCTGTACCTAATGTGACAGTGAGGGCATCTTCATCTTTCTGAGAGGTTCTCTTTTTTGGGGTACCATCTGCCAATTAGGAAAAGCAATCACACTGATATATCAAAGAAGCTAACTTACTTGAAGCAATACTCTTCTGTGAAGGACTCTTGAATGGGGTCCTTTTTCTTGGGGTACCTATTACAAGAAAATACATAGACTAACATAATTTATTGTAAAGTAGAAAATTGCTATTAAAATGCTGGCCAAAGATATTGCAAATTATAGACTACAAAAATGCTAATGTTTATCTAACACACTAATTAATGGCAACAGATATATAACACATACCAGGCATCTTGGCTTTTTGCCTTTCTTTGATTTACCTGAAAATTACTAAATGTTAGTATACAATTGATTATATTAGTAATATTACCTTTAGATTTTGGGCTGAAATCTTTTAGAAAAGACACTGGGGGTAACTTGAGTTCATCTGCAACTATAGGATTAATCGACAACTCATTCATGATCTAACATTATTTACAAATATACCTGTTGTAATGCTATCATCTAATTGTTCTGAGAAAGCTTCTGTCTGTGGGACTGAATCACTATTGTCTAATAAAGCTTCCTTAACATGCAGCAACTTTTGCATTTCTACATACGTACCTATAAGAAATATCCTAATCACAAGCATGAGTTATTAAAATTACCTCTTCCAATTACTTCAGCAGGAAAGGGTTTTCCATGATATAGGGTGCTTCCTACTGTAATATCAAGGATGTCAACTCCTTCAGATGGTATGATATGTTTGTTTGGTACAACATCATAGAGGACATCATCTTCATTTTTCCATTGCACAAGAAAATATAATGCTATAAGTGATGTTAAAAACTTTGTTATCCACTGCATTTATTTTTAAAATGAAATATAGCTAGTGCTACAGAATGTTTATATATATATATATATATATATATATATATATATATATATATATATATATATCTTACAAGATCAAACAGCAGGACATTGTAAGCTAAATAATAGCAACACATTATGCTACTAACATTAAAGGGTAATTAAACTTGTTGCTTTTGTCTGCTGGTAAGATTCCCAGGACACAAACGCTTCTAGACGCTAAACTACTTATCCCTTTAATTCTGAGACAATACTATATAGTGTTAAGTAAAATTCACTATTCACCCTAGGCCTATACCTTTCAATAGCTTGCTTCTCTCATGATTTTGTCGCCTTTCTCCCTTTGACATCTTTCTCCCTTTGACAACGTTCTTGACGACAATAGCACGTGTTCAAAGTACTCACGGGAAGTCTCCAAAATCCTTGTTTACGGGACATTTTGCATGTGTACTAAATGGATTCTACGTCGTCCAGTGACTTTTCGAGTACTGATACATATTCAGATGAATCTTCAGTGTTGTCAGAGTCTGAATTTGACACGGATTCTGAAACAGAAGACGAGGAAATGGTATCATCTTCTGATTCAGAGCTCCAAGAACTTGATGATGTCGAGCACGATGGCTCAGAGCTGACACCCCTCTATGAAGGTGCACGAATAAGTGTTATTGACAGTTACGTCTTGATGCTCCAGTATGCTTTGAAACACAGTTTGACAAAGAAGGCCTTCGAAGAACTAATCAAACTAATATCTGTTCATTTACCTACTGACACTAATATGCCAAAATCAATATACCAGCTTAAGAATTTTTTTCATGCAAATCTTTCCAGAAGTTGTAGCAACACCTTATCAGTACTGTAAAGTCTACCATGAGCTTTTAACTGATACAAGAAAGATTTGCAGTAGTGGTTGTCAGTCAGCAAAAATAGGGGAATTTATATGTTCCTGTTGGACCTCAACTCAAGATAAAGCTCCAAGGTAATAATAGTCTGTGGAACTATAACTTTTCTTGTTTAGATAAACATACCTGGGATGCATTGCAAAGCGTTTTAAGACTCCACATTATGTGGATATAATTTCAGACGTATATGATGGGGCTGAGTACAAGAAACACAACTTTTTGCTGAATGACCCTACTTAACCTGGAAATGTATCTCTGCTAATGAATACAGATGGAGTGGCTGTTTTTAAATCATCAAAAAAAGTCTTTGGCCTATATGGCTAGTAATTAATGAGTTCCTAATGAAAGGTATACAATGAATGAAGTATGTGTATAGTGTTTAATTGTTTTAAGTTTTCCAAAAAAATATGATTTTAGCTGGCTTATGGTTTGATGATGAAAAGCCAACAATGTCTACATTCCTCCATCCCTTGATGTTAGAAATGAATAGGCTCTATGAGAAAGGTAATGATATAGTGTTTATTATTACCTATATAACCTATATCTACATTATAGGTTTAACCATCAATTCTCCTGATGGTGACATTCCATGTAAAGCCATTTTGTTGATGTGCTGTGCTGACCTGCTAGCACGTTGTTTACTGTTAAATATGAAGCAGTATAATGGGAAATGGGGATGCTGCTATTGTGAGAGCAAAGGGACGACTAGACAAACATCTTGCATGCACCGCAACTGGATTCCTGAGAGATGTGATCTTAGAACATGTTCATCCATCAAACAAAATGCTATTGATGCTGTTACTTCAGGGAATCCTGTAAGTGATCTCTTATCATGTTTGACACCCATATTAACTGCATACTAGACTGTAGGCATTAAAGGAGCAACTATATTCTTTCGACATTGCCTTTTCATGTCCCAAAAGGAATGGTAATTGATCATTTACATTGTCTGTTTTTGGGGGTGACTTGGCCCTCATGAAATTTTGGTTTAATAAGAAACATAGCAAGAACTCTTACAACATAAGACAAAAAGTAACCACCATTTTCTATATTAATAATCCATGTATTTTGTCATTAGATAGCTTTTGTGATAAGCGACTTCTAGCCATTCGAGTACCAGATTTCATTTCACGGCCTCCTCGATCTATTTCTGAGAGTGAACACTGGAAAGGTATATATTCAAACCTATTGATCATGTCTTCTTTTAATGTAGGGTCAGAACTTAGAGCATGGCTGTTTTACTATTCTGTCCCAGTTTTATTTGGTGTATTTCCTCACCCATATTTTGTACACTACTGTTACCTAGTGGCTGCTTTACATATCTTACACTCAAGCAGGATCACAATGGACAGTATTGACAATGCAGAACGATATCTACATCTATTTTATACTCAATGTCATGAACTATATGGTAGGTTGATTCTTTAAGAGGTTTTCTATTTTATGGTATAAAATATTATTCAGGAGACAATTTTTCTACCATGAATGTGCATCTATTGTCACATTTGTCCCAGTGTGTACGAAACTGGGGCCCGTTATGGGCCTACTCAGGTTTCTTTTTCGAAGGAATGAATGGCTACATTAAAGGCTTTTTTCATGGAACTAGAGAAATGAGTAAACAGGTATTAACATTCAAGCAACTTGTTCGCACATTCCAATATACAAAATATTATCTATATATACATAATATTATTGTGTGTTTAAATGTGTAGTTATGATTTTTGTCCTTAGCTAGTATTTGCACATACAATGACACAATTGCTACCAAACTCTACTGAGTGCCAAAGTTCTTATGCTAAGCATATGTTTGATTGTTTACTAATGAAGAAGAGGTGACTAAATATTTTTTCTGTACACTTCATTATAATTTTTAGGTTTAAGAAAACAGCTGTGAACAAAGAGGGTAAAATATTCATTGTTGGGCAGGTGTGTCTGTTCTATGATGTAACTGTTGATAACCTAATGAAGGCAGCTTTGCAGTCAGATGCGTATCCATATCTCCGTGAAGAAAATTTTGAAATGTATAAGTTCTTTCAATGCATGGTGAACAATACACCATGTTTTATGCAGCTGAGTACCAACGTGTAACCAAGCAATGTAGTTCAGTTATAGCTTATCAAGCTGGTCACAGATTACTGTTTGGAAACATTTGTTACTTTGTTCGAGTTTATAATAATGTCTATGCTGTTGTTAAAGTTTTGAAAGTCCTTGATACATGTCATTCTTTTTTTAACCTACCCCACTATGCTTTATATTATAATATCAGTAGAATAGTGCCTGTCTTGGCAACAGAAGAATTACATGTTATTAATGTTGCTACTATTGTTCAAAAATGTTTATATGTTTGTGTGCTATCACATACATATATATGTATTCCACCAAATGTTCTTCTCCATGATTAAATTCCTTTTCTACAATACTTTTTATTTTGTTCACTTACATTTAAAGTATTTCATATATGTTTGGTTTGTATATTTTTGTGAAGATCTTATAAGTCTGAGGATCTTATATTTATTTTGTTATTTTGAATGAATTCCAAGCAATATCACATATATTTAGATCAGCTGTCAGGAACCACTCTCAATCAGTTGTTCCCTTTTTCTTGAACTCCCTTTTCTCTATTGTAGTAGGAAATATTAGTGAGCAAATTTGTTGCTTCCCTTGTTCGACATTGATTGCAGGCTATGTATTATAACGCGTTTCAATCGCGTTAAACGTATTTCATCTCCTACTAGGAGTATTTGGTGTTAAAAACGCGTTAGCGCGCAATTTAATGCGATTAAGCAGCACTATCGCGCAAAATACAGATAAAACATGTTCGCTTTTCTACCCGGGATCCACTTACAGACCATTCATCCATTTAGATTAATATAATTCATCCATTCACTGACAATTCCTCCATTTAGATTCATATATTTCATCCATTTACTGACCATTAATTTTGTCAATTAAGATAAATATAATTCATCCATTTTAGTAACCATTCGTTCATTTACAATAATATAATCCATCCATTTACTGACCATTTATCCATTTAGATTGATATAATTCATCCATTCACTGATGATTCGTCCATTTAGATTGATATAATTCATCCATTTACTGATCTTTCGTCCATTTATATTTATGTAATTCATCTATTTACTGCCTATTCGTCCATTTAGGTTGATATAATTCATCCATTTACTGACCATTCATCCATTTATATTTATGTAATTCATCCATTTACTGACCATTCATCCATTTATGTTAATATAATTCATCCATTTAGTGATCATTCGTCCATTTATGTTTAGATAATTCATCCATTTACAGACCATTCGTCCATTTAGATTAATATAATTCATCCATTTACTAATTATTCGTCCATTTAGATTAATACATACAATTCATCCATTTACTGATCATTCGTCCATTTATGTTTATATAATTCATCCATTTACTGACCATTCGTCTATTTAGATTCCTATTTAATTCATCCATTTACTGATCATTTCCATTTATGTTTCATTTATGTTTTACTGATCATATAATTCATCCATTCACTGACCATTCCTCCATTTAGATTCATATATTTCATCCATTTACTGATCATTTGTCCATTTACATTCATATAATTCATCCATTTACTGATCATTTGTCCATTTATGTTTATAGAATTCATCCATTTACTGATCATTCGTCCATTTAGTTCTATAATTCATCCATTTACTGAATATTCGTCCATTTAGATTGATATAATTCATCCATTTACTGATCATTCGTCCATTTATAATTATCCATGATATAATTCATCCATTTACTGATCATTCATCCATTTATGTTCATATAATTCATCCATTTACTGACAATTTGTCCATTTAGTTCATATAATTCATCCATTTACTGACCATTCGTCCATTTAAGTTTATATAATTCATCCATTTACTGATCATTCGTCCATTTATGTTCATATAATTCATCCATTCACTGATCATTCGTCCATTTATGTTCATATAATTCATCCATTTACTGACAATTCCTCCATTTAGATTAATATAATTCATCCATTTACTGATCATTCGTCCATTTATGTTCATATAATTCATCTGTTCACTGACAATTCCTCCATTTAGATTCATATATTTCATCCATTTACTGACCATTCGTCCATTAAGGTTAATATAATTCATCCATTTACTGACCATTCATCCATTTAGATTAATATAATTCATCCATTTACTGACCATTTTGTCCATTTAGATTGATATAATTCATCCATTCACTGATCATTCGTCCATTTTTCAGATTCATATAATTCATCCATTTAGATTACTGATCATTTCTCTATTTAGATTCATATAATTCATCCATTTACTGATCATTCGTCCATTTATGTTTATAGAATTCATCCATTTACTGACAATTCATCCATTTCTGTTCATATAATTCATCCATTTACTGAACATTCGTCCATTTAGATTCATATAATTCATCCATTTACTGATGATTCGTCCATTTAGTTTATATAATTCATCCATTTACTGATCATTCGTCCATTTATGTTCATATAATTCATCCATTTACTGATCATTCGTCCATTTATGTTTATATAATTCATCCATTTACTGATTATTCGTCCATTTATATTTAGATAATTCATCCATCCATTACTGACCATTCATCCATTTAGATTAATATAATTCATCCATTTACTGACCATTCGTCCATTTAGAGTAATATAATTCATTCATTTACTAACCATTCGTCTATTTATTTATTGATATAATTCATCCATTTACTGATCATTCGTCCATTTAGATTTATATAATTCATCCATTTACTGATCATTCGTCCATTTATGTTATAGAATTCATCCATTTACTGATCATTCGTCCATTTAGATTCATATAATTCATTCATTTACTAACCATTCGTCCATTTAGATTGATATAATTCATCCATTTACTGACCATTCGTCTATTTAGATTCATATAATTCATCCATTTACTGATCATTCGTCCATTTATGTTCATATAATTCATTCATCCATTTACTGACCATTCGTCCATTTATGTTTATATAATTCATCCATTTACTGATCATTCGTCCATTTATGTTCATATAATTCATCCATTCACTGACCATTCCTCCATTTAGATTCATATATTTCATCCATTTACTGACCATTCGTCCATTTAGATTAATATAATCCATCCATTTACTGACCATTCGTCCATTTAGATTTCATATAATTCATCCATTTACTGATTATTCGTCCATTTAGATTCATATAATTCATCCATTTACTGATCATTCGTCCATTTATGTTCATATAATTCATCCATTTACTGAACATTCGTCCATTTAGATTAATATAATACATCCATTTACTGATCATTCGTCCATTTATGTTTATATAATTCATCCATTTACTGACCATTCCTCCATTTAGATTCATATAATTCATCCATTTACTGATCATTCGTCCATTTATGTTAATATAATTCATCCATTCACTGATCATTCGTCTATTTATGTTTATAGAATTCATCCATTTACTGATCATTCGTCCATTTATGTTGATATAATTCATCCATTTACTGACAATTCCTCCATTTAGATTAATATAATTCATCCATTTACTGACCATTCGTCCATTTAGATTCATATAATTCATCATTTACTGATCATTTATCCATTTATGACCAATATAATTCGTCCATTTAAATTCGTCCATATAATTCATCCATTTACTGACCATTTCGTCCATTTAGATTCATATAATTCATCCATTTACTGACCATTCCTCCATTTAGATTAATATAATTTCATCCATTTACTGATCATTTGTCCATTTATGTTCATATAATTCATCCATTTACTGACCATTCCTCCATTTAGATTCATATATAATTCATCCATTTACTGACCATTCCTCCATTTAGTTTCGTATATTTCATCCATTTACTGACAATTCGTCCATTTAGATTGATATAATTCATCCATTCACTGATCATTCGTCCATTTAGATTCATATAATTCATCCATTTACTGACCATTCGTCCATTTAGATTATATAATTCATCCATTTACTGACCATTCATCCATTTAGTTGATATAATTCATCCATTTACTGATCATTCGTCCATTTAGATTGATATAATTCATCCATTTACTGATCATTCGTCCATTTAGATTCATATTTAATTCATCCATTTGCTGATCATTCATCCATTTATGTTTATATAATTCATCCATTTACTGATCATTCGTCCATTTATGTTAATATAATTCATCCATTTACTGATCATTTGTCCATTTAAGTTTAGATAATTCATCCATTTACTGATCATTCGTCCATTTATGTTTATATAATTCATCCATTTACTGACCATTCGTCCATTTATGTTTATATAATTCATCCATTTACTGACCATTCGTCCATTTAGATTCATATAATTCATCCATTTACTGATCATTTGTCCATTTATGTTTATATAATTCATCCATTTACTGACCATTCGTCCATTTAGATTCATATAATTCATCCATTTACTGACAATTCGTCCATTTAGATTAATTCCTATAATTCATCCATTTACTGAACATTCGTCCATTTATGTTTATATAATTCATCCATTTACTGACCATTTCACCATTTAGATTCATATATCTCATCCATTTACTGACCATTCGTCCATTTAGATTAATATAATTCATCCATTTACTGACCATTCGTCCATTTAGATTAATATAATTCATCCATTTACTGACCATTTCGTCCATTTAGATTCATATAATTCATCCATTTACTGACAATTCGTCCATTTATGTTCATATAATTCATCCATTTACTGACCATTCGTCCATTTATGTTTATAGAATTCATCCATTTACTGATCATTCGTCCATTTATGTTCATATAATTCATCCATTTACTGATCATTCGTCCATTTAGATTAATATAATTCATCCATTTACTGACCATTCATCCATTTAGATTAATATAATTCATCCATTCACTGATCATTCGTCCATTTATGTTTATAGAATTCATCCATTTACTGATCATCATTCGTCCATTTATGTTCATATAATTCATCCATTTACTGACCATTCGTCCATTTAGATTAATATAATTCATCCATTTACTGACTATTCGTCCATTTAGATTAATATAATTCATCCATTTACTGATCATTCATCCATTTATGTTCATATAATTCATCCATTTACTGACCATTCGTCCATTTATGTTTATATAATTCATCCATTTACTGATCATTCGTCCATTTATGTTCATATAATTCATCCATTTACTGACCATTCGTCCATTTAGATTAATTCATATAATTCATCCATTTACTGATCATTCGTCCATTTATGTTTATATAATTCATCATTCATTTCTGATCATTTACTGTCCATTTACATTTAGATTAATATAATTCATCCATTTACTGATCATTCGTCCATTTATGTTTATATAATTCATAATTCATCCATTTACTGACCATTCGTCTATTTCGATTTAGATTCATATATAATTCATCCATTTACTGACCATTCGTCCATTTAGATGAATTCATATAATTCATCCATTTACTGATCATTCGTCCATTTATGTTCATATAATTCATCCATTTACTGACCATTCATCCATTTATGTTTATATAATTCATCCATTTACTGATCATTCGTCCATTTATATTCATATAATTCATCCATTTACTGACCATTCGTCCATTTAGATTAATTCATAATTCATTCATCATTTACTGATCATTCATCCATTTATGTTCATATAATTCATCCATTTACTGACTGATTCGTCCATTTATGTTCCTATAATTCATCCATTTACTGATCATTCGTCCATTTATGTTTATATAATTCATCCATTTACTGATCATTCGTCCATTTATGTTTATATAATTCATCCATTTACTGACCATTCGTCCATTTAGATTAATATAATTCATCCATTTACTGACCATTCGTCCATTTAGATTAATATAATTCATCCATTTACTGACCATTCGTCCATTTAGATTCATATAATTCATCCATTTACTGATCATTCTGATCATCCATCCATTTATGTTAATATAATTCATCCATTTACTGATCATTCGTCCATTTAGATTCATATAATTCATCCATTTACTGAACATTCGTCCATTTAGATTTATATAATTCATCCATTTACTGATCATTCGTCCATTTATGTTCATATAATTCATCCATTTACTGATCATTCGTCCATTTATGTTCATATAATTCATCCATTTACTGACAATTCGTCCATTTATGTTCATATAATTCATCCATTCCATTTACTGACCATTCGTCCATTTATGTTTATATAATTCATCCATTTACTGATCATTCGTCCATTTAGATTCATATAATTCATCCATTTACTGATCATTCATCCATTTAGATTAATATAATTCATCCATTTACTGACCATTCGTCCATTTAGATTAATATAATTCATCCATTTACTGATCATTCGTCCATTTATGTTTTAAATATATTCATCCATTTACTGATCATTCGTCCATTTAGATTCATATAATTCATCCATTTACTGACCATTCCTCCATTTAGATTATTCATCCATTTACTGATGTTCGTCCATTAGATTCATATAATTCATCCATTTACTGATCATTCGTCCATTTATGTTTATATATTTCATCCATTTACTGACCATTCGTCCATTTAGATTAATATAATTCATCCATTTACTGACCATTCATCCATTTAGATTTCATATAATTCATCCATTTACTGATCATTTGTCCATTTATGTTTATATAATTCATCCATTTACTGACCATTTGTCCATTTAGATTCATATAATTCATCCATTTACTGACAATTCGTCCATTTAGATTAATTGCTATAATTCATCCATTTACTGATCATTCGTCCATTTATGTTCATATAATTCATCCATTTACTGATCATTCGTCCATTTAGATTAATATAATTCATCCATTTACTGACCATTCGTCCATTTAGATTCATATAATTCATCCATTTACTGATCATTCGTCCATTTATGTTTATATAATTCATCCATTTACTGACCATTCGTCCATTTAGATTCATATAATTCATCCATTTACTGACAATTCGTCCATTTAGATTAATTCATAAAATTCATTCGTCCATTTACTGATCATTCGTCCATTTATGTTCATATAATTCATCCATTTACTGATCATTTGTCCATTTAGATTCATATATTTCATCCATTTACTGACCATTCGTCCATTTATGTTATATAATTCATCCATTTACTGACCATTCGTCCATTTATGTTATATAATTCATCCATTTACTGATCATTCATCCATTTAGATTCATATAATTCATCCATTTACTGATCATTCGTCCATTTAGATTCATATAATTCATCCATTTACTGACCATTCGTCCATTTAGATTAATATAATTCATCCATTTACTGACCATTCGTCCATTTAGATTAATATAATTCATCCATTTACTGACCATTCGTCCATTTAGATTAATATAATTCATCCATTTACTGACCATTCGTCCATTTAGATTGATATAATTCATCCATTCACTGATCATTCGTCTATTTAGATTCATATAATTCATCCATTCACTGATCATTTGTCTATTTAGATTCATATAATTCATCCATTTACTGATCATTCGTCCATTTATGCTTATAGAATTCATCCATTTACTGATCATTCGTCCATTTATGTTCATATAATTCATCCATTTACTGATCATTCGTCCATTTAGATTCATATAATTCATCCATTTACTGGCTATTCGTCCATTTATGTTAATATAATTCATCCATTTACTGACCATTCATCCATTTAGATTAATATAATTCATCCATTTACTGACCATTCGTCCATTTAGATTAATGTAATCCATCCATTTACTAACCATTCGTCCATTTAGATTGATATAATTCATCCATTCACTGATCATTCGTCCATTTAGATTCATATATTTCATCCATTTACTGATCATTTGTCCATTTAGATTCATATAATTCATCCATTTACTGATCATTTGTCCATTTATGTTTATATAATTCATCCATTTACTGATCATTCGTCCATTTATGTTCATATAATTCATCCATTTACTGACTGATCATTCGTCCATTTATGTTTATATAATTCATCCATTTACTGACCATTCGTCCATTTATGTTAATATAATTCATCCATTTACTGATCATTCGTCCATTTATGTTCATATAATTCATCCATTTACTGACCATTCGTCCATTTAGATGTTTATAAATTCATCCATTTACTGAACCATTCGTCCATTTAGATTAATATATAATTCATCCATTTACTGACATTCGTCCATTTAGATTAACTCATATAATTCATCCATTTACTGATAATTCGTCCATTTATGTTTATATAATTCATCCATTTACTGATCATTCTCCATCCATTTATATAATTCATATAATTCATCCATTTACTGATCCATTTGTCGTCATTTAGTTTATATAATTCATCCATTTACTGACAATTCGTCCATTTAGATTCATATAATTCATCCATTTACTGACCATTCGTCCATTTAAGATTAATTCATATAATTCATCCATTTACTGATCATTCGTCCATTTATGTTCATATAATTCATCCATTTACTGATCATTCGTCCATTTATGTTCATATAATTCATCCATTTACTGACCATTCGTCCATTTATGTTTATATAATTCATCCATTTACTGATCATTCGTCCATTTATGTTTATATAATTCATCCATTTACTGATCATTCGTCCATTTATGTTTATATAATTCATCCATTTACTGATCATTCGTCCATTTATGTTCCATTTTACTGATTCGTCCATTTATTTCATATAATTCATCCATTTACTGACCATTCGTCCATTTAGATTTATATAATTCATCCATTTACTGACCATTTGTCCATTTATGTTTTTATAATTCATCCATTTACTGATCATTCGTCCATTTATTTTCCTATAATTCATCCATTTACTGATCATTCGTCCATTTAGATTAATATAATTCATCCATTTACTGATCATTCGTCCATTTATGTTGATATAATTCATCCATTTACTGATCATTCGACCATTTATGTTCATATAATTCATCCATTTGCTGACAATTAGTCCATTTATGTTCATATAATTCATCCATTTACTGACCATTCGTCCATTTAAGTTATATAATTCATCCATTTACTGATAATTCATCCATTTATGTTCATATAATTCATCCATTTACTGATCATTCGTCCATTTAGATTAATATAATTCATCCATTTACTGATCATTTGTCCATTTAGATTAATAGAATTCATTCATTTACTGATCATTCGTCCATTTATGTTCATATAATTCATCCATTTACTGACCATTCGTCCATTTAGATTAATATAATTCATCCATTTACTGATCATTCGTCCATTTAGAATAATATAATTCATCCATTCACTGATCATTCGTCCATTTATGTTCATATAATTCATCCATTCACTGACAATTCGTCCATTTAGATTCATATATTTCATCCATTTACTGACCATTCGTCCATTTAAGATTATCCATCATTCATCCATTTACTGATCATTTGTCCATTTAGATTTATATAATTCATCCATTTACTGATCATTCGTCCATTTAGATTAATATAATTCATCCATTTACTGATCATTCGTCCACTGATCATTCGTCCATTTAGATTCATATAATTCATCCATTTACTGATCATTCGTCCATTTATGTTTATATAATTCATCCATTTACTGACCATTCGTCCATTTCTTTTCATATAATTCATCCATTTACTGAACATTCGTCCATTTAGATTCATATAATTCATCCATTTACTGATATTCGTCCATTTATGTTAATATATTTCATCCATTTACTGATCATTCGTCCATTTATGTTTATATAATTCATCCATTTACTGATCATTCATCCATTTATGTTTATAATTCATAATTTACTGATCCATTTACTGATCATTCGTCCATTTATATTTATATAATTCATCCATTTACTTTACCATTTTCGTCCATTTAGATTATATATATCTTCATCCATTTACTGATCATTTCGTCCATTATGATTAATATAATTCATCCATTTACTGACCATTCCTCCATTTAGATTCATATAATTCATCCATTTACTGACAATTCGTCCTTTTTTATATAATATAATTCATCCGCTTACTTCATCCATTTATCATCATTCATCCATTTAGATTAATATAATTCATCCATTTACTGATTTATTCATCCATTTACTGACCATTCGTCCATTAAATTTTAATATAATTCATCCATTTACTGACCATTCGTCCATTTAGATTCATATAATTCATCCATTTACTGACCATTCGTCCATTTAGATTCATATAATTCATCCATTTACTGACCATTCGTCCATTTAGATTAATATAATTCATCCATTTACTGACAATTCGTCCATTTAGATTAATATAATTCATCCATTTACTGACCATTCCTCCATTTAGATTCATATAATTCATCCATTTACTGATCATTCATCCATTTAGATCATATAATTCATCCATTTACTGATCATTCGTCCATTTAGATTCATATAATTCATCCATTTACTGATCATTCGTCCATTTATGTTTATATAATTCATCCATTTACTGATCATTCGTCCATTTATGTTCATATAATTCATCCATTTACTGACCATTCGTCCATTTAGATTCATATAATTCATCCATTTACTGACTATTCGTCCATTTATGTTGATATAATTCATCCATTTACTGATCATTTGTCCATTTATGTTTATATAATTCATCCATTTACTGACCATTCGTCCATTTATGTTCATATAATTCATCCATTTACTGATCATTCGTCCATTTATGTTTAGATAATTCATCCATTTACTGACCATTCGTCCATTTAGATTAATATAATTCATCCATTTACTGACCATTCGTCCATTTAGATTAATATAATTCATCATATATTTCATCCATTTACTTCATATATCATTTACGTCCATTTATGTTTAGATAATTCATCCATTTACTCCATTTATTCGTCCATTTAGATTCATATATTTCATCCATTTACTGACAATTCGTCCATTTAGATTATTATATATCCATTCATCCATTTACTGATCATTCGTCCATTTATGTTCATATAATTCATCCATTTACTGATCATTCGTCCATTTAGATTCATATAATTCATCCATTTACTGATCATTCGTCCATTTATTTGATATAATTCATCCATTTACTGATCATTCGTCCATTTATGTTCATATAATTCATCCATTTACTGACCATTCGTCCATTTATGTTCATATAATTCATCCATTTACTGACCATTCGTCCATTTATGTTTATATAATTCATCCATTTACTGATCATTCGTCCATTTATGTTCATATAATTCATCCATTTACTGACCATTCGTCCATTTAGATTCATATAATTCATCCATTTACTGACCATTCGTCCATTTAGTCTAATATAATTCATCCATTTACTGATCATTCGTCCATTTAGATTCATATAATTCATTTACTGATTCACTACTCATTTCTCCATTTAGATTCATATAATTCATCCATTTACTGATCATTCGTCCATTTATGATTATATAATTCATCCATTTACTGACCATTCATCCATTTAGATGTTTATATAATTCATCCATTTACTGATTATTCGTCCATTTAGATTAATATAATTCATCCATTTACTGACCATTTGTCCATTTAGATTAATATAATTCATCCATTTACTGATCAATTCGTCCATTTATGTTTCCATAGAATTCATCCATTTACTGATCATTTGTCCATTTATGTTCATATAATTAATCCATTTACTGACCATTCGTCCATTTATGTTCATATTATTAATCCATTTACTGATCATTCGTCCATTTATGTTTATAGAATTCATTCATTTACTGATCATTTGTCCATTTATGTTCATATAATTCATCCATTTACTGACCATTCGTCCATTTATGTTTATATAATTCATCCATTTACTGATAATTCGTCCATTTAAATTAATATAATTCATCCATTTACTGATCATTCGTCCATTTCTTTTTATAGAATTCATCCATTTACTGATCATTCATCCATTTTAATTCATATAATTCATCCATTTACTGATCATTCGTCCATTTAGATTAATATAATTCATCCATTTACTGATCGTTCGTTTATTTATGTTCATAGAATTCATTCATTTACTGATCATTCGTCCATTTATGTTAATATTATTTCATCCATTTTACTGACAATTCCTCCATTTAGATTAATATAATTCATCCATTCACTGATCATTATTTTACATTTATTTAGATTCATATAATTCATCCATTTACTGATCATTCATCCATTTATGTTTATATAATTCATCCATTTACTGATCATTCGTCCATTTATGTTTAGATAATTCATCCATTTACTGACCATTCGTCCATTTAGATTCATATAATTCATCCATTTACTGACAATTCGTCCATTTATATTAATTCATATAATTCATCCATTTACTGATCATTCGTCCATTTATGTTCATAAAATTCATCCATTTACTGATCATTCGTCCATTTAGATTTATATAATTCATCCATTTACTGATCATTCGTCCATTTATGATTATAGAATTCATCCATTTACTGATGATTCGTCCATTTATGTTCATATAATTCATCCATTTACTGATCATTCGTCCATTTAGATTAATATAATTCATCCATTTACTGCCATTTGTCCATTTAGATTAAATAATAATTCATCCATTCACTGATCATTCGTCCATTTATGTTTATAGAATTCATCCATTTACTGATCATTCGTCCATTTACATTAATATAATTCATCCATTTACTGACCATTTGTCCATTTAGATTCATATAATTGATCCATTTACTGATCATTCGTCCATTTATGTTTATATAATTCATGCATTTATTGAAATTCGTCCATTTATGTTTATATAGAGATCCATTAGTTCGTCCATTTAGGTTCATATAATTCATCCATTTACTGACCATTCGTCCATTTAGATGAATTCATATAATTCATCCATTTACTAACATTTGTTCATTTAGATTCATATAATTGATCCATTTACTGATCATTTGTCCATTTATGTTTATATCATTCATCCACATTACTGATCATTACTCCATTTATGTTAATGTAATTCATTCATTTACTGACCATTCGTCCTTTTGTGTTTAGGTAATTCATCCATTTAGAGACCATTCGTCTATTTAGATTCATATAATTCATCCATTCACTGATCATTCGTCCACTTATGTTCATATAATTAATTCGTTTACGGACCATTCGTCCATTTATGTTTATATAACTCATCCATTTGCTGATCATTCGTCGTTTTAAGTTTATAGAATTCATCCATTTACTAATCATTCATCTATTTATGTTTATATAATTCATGCATTTACTGACCATTTGTCTAATTAGATTAGTGTGATTCATCCATTTATTTACCATTCGTCCATTTAAATTAATATAATTCATCCATTCACTGATCATTCATCTAATTTAGTTAATAGAATTAATCCATTTACTTGTCATTCGTCCATTTATGTTCATACAATTTATCCATTCACTGACAATTCCTCCATTTAGATTAATATAATTAATTCAATCACTAACCATTCCTCTATTTAGATTCATATATTTCGTTCATTTACTGACAATTCGTCCATTTAGTTTAATATAATTCATCCATTTACCAACCATTCATCCATTTAGATTAATATAATTGTGATGGACTCATTGACATGTTAGTATTATTGTGTGTGATAAGTGTTATTGTGTGTGTTATTTTATTTATCATTTATTTGGATTAGTGTTAATAATTGTTACTTGCACCTCTATTGTTCTTGTAATTTATGTTAAGTGTGTTGATACATATTTCTTAGCGCTAGTTTCTCTAGTGATACTTTTTCATTTACACTGTTCTTTGTTTTGTACACTATTTAAGCACTGTTCTTTTTGTAATAAATTAGTCTTTTTGTGATATTAAAATTACCCTGTCAACTTGGTGGCTAGCTGAGCTCGTGTAGCACCATACCTCTTCTATCTAATCCTTCACATTTGGTGGCAGCTGCGGGATCTCGATCGTTGAACAAACACTCGACTTTCCACGCTTATTTACAGGTTATATGACAACTCGCTCGGGACGTAGCTACAAGCAACATAAAGAAATGTCGGCTGAAAGTTTTGAGAAAATTTTACAGACGTTAATGGACGATCGGCGTAAACGTGAGGAAGAAATTGCTGTCGAGCGTGCTCAGAGAGAAAAGGAAGTCCAAACGCAGATGGATATGATGAAGGAGCAAATGCAATCGTTAGTGCAGATTGTTAGAGGGACTCAAACGACATCGTCGAGGACATCAGGAGGTCTAGAAGTAAAATTGGTCCCCCTAAAGGAGAAGGATGACATCGAAGCGTATTTGATGACGTTTGAGAGGATCATGAGGGCTCATCAAATAGAAGAGGAGCGTTGGCTGCAGTATCTGGCACCACAATTGACGGGAAAGGCTCAGTTGGCATTTGCAGCTATGCCGACAATAGACGCTGGGAGTTACGAGTCAATTAAGACAGCCATCTTTACGAGATACGATCTTAACATTGAAGCGTATCGCCAGAAATTTCGGGCAACTGTTCGTAGGAGTGATGAGACGAACAGAGAATTAGCCGTGAGAATAGGTGAGCTTCAAGCAAAGTGGATGCGGGAGTGTCACACAGTTGAAGAGATGGCTGAAGTGATTCGTCTGGAGCAGTTCTTGAATGCTGTTCCAAGAGATGTGCGAGTGTGGGTTAGTGAGAAGAAACCCACGACATGTCTGCAGGCAGGAGAGCTTGCTGATGAGTATGAACAGTTCAGGAAATGTGAGTCGGGCCTGGACAGGAGGAATGACGGACCACGGCGTTGCCATACTTGTGGGCAACCTGGTCATCTGGCGAAGGACTGCCGGAAAGGATGTAAGACAGAGGGGGCAGCTGAGACCCCACAAAAGAATGAGGATAAGACAGGTAAAAATCTTATCAGATGTTATAATTGTGGACAGAGGGGCCATGTTGCGTTAAAATGCCCATCGGCGGCATTATTCTGTGGTTCGAGCCACGTAAGGCCAGCTGGGAGAAGACTTGTCAAAAGAGACGTCTACAAATCTGGTCTAGTAGAGGGAAGGAGGGTCGAAAAGGTTGTGCTGGACACTGGTTGTTCACAAACCATGGTGCACAAGGACCTTGTACCACAGGACAAGATTGTGGAAGGAGATGCAGTAACTATTAGGTGTGCTCATGGAGACACGGTTCTATATCCCCTCACGGAGATTGAACTCGAAGTAGACAGACATCCAATCAGCATTGAGGCGGCTGTATCGGAGACGTTACCAGTTGATGTTCTCTTAGGGACTGATGTTCCAGAGTTGACCCATTTGCTCGGAGAGACAGCATTGGGGAAAACACAAGTGGATGCTATGGTAGTAATGACTCGCGCTCGAGCTCGCCAACAGAGAGAGGAAGAGTCTGTTATAGCCGAGAAGGAAGCAGAGTCTGGAGTACTGCCAAGCTCAGTAGAGTCAACTGGAGAAGACTCAGAAGAAGAGATAATAAAACTAGGTAACAGTTTTGATAATGATATTTTTGTTCCAGGAAAAGAGAAAGTTAAGCTGACGAGAGGAGATAAAAGAAAGCTCCGTCAACAATATTGGGAACGAGATGAAGAGAAATTAGATAAACATGTACTGGAATTGTCTGCAGCAACATTAAAGGAGTTGCAAGAGCAAGACGAGTCGTTACTAAGTATTCGTAAGAATGCCGATAGATCACCCGGTCTCACGACGTCTAAATTCTATCATCGTGACGGACTCCTTTATAGAAGGTGGACACCACCAGGCAGAGACGATGGAGAGATGGATGTCGAGCAGTTGATCCTTCCAAAGGCATGTAGGAGGAAAGTAATGGAGTTAGCTCATGAGATTCCTCTTGCTGGTCATATGGGTAAGAAGAAAACGAGATGTAGAATCCTACAAAGATTCTATTGGCCTACTCTCTACAAGGATGTGGAAGAATATTGCAAGTGTTGTCTGCAATGTCAGAAGTCAAATAACAGGGGAGTACAACGTGCACCACTGATACCTCTTCCAATTGTGGGAGAACCTTTTAAGAGAATTGCAATGGATATTATTGGACCACTACCCAAGAGCAGGAGCGGTAATCGATTTATATTAGTCATCTGCGATTACGCTACTCGCTACCCGGAGGCTATACCACTGAAGCGTATTGACGCGGAACACATAGCGGAAGAATTAGTCCAAGTATTTGCCAGAGTTGGAATGCCTCAGGAGATCCTGACGGATCAAGGTAGTAACTTTACCTCACAATTGCTGACCGAATTGTACCAACTACTCCATATCCACCCAATACGCATCACTCCATACCATCCACAAACTGATGGCCTAGTGGAGCGTTTTACCCAAACTCTGAAGACAATGCTACGTAAAGTGGCTACAAAGGAAGGGAGAGATTGGGACAAATTGGTCCCTTACATTTTATTTGCCTATCGAGAAGTCCCACAAGCGTCAACTGGGTTCTCACCATTCGAATTGTTGTATGGACGTAATGTACGAGGACCGCTGGATATACTGAGAGAATCATGGGAAGCCAGCAAATCGGAAGACGATAACATCGTGTCTTATGTAATACTAACACGAGAGAAGCTGACGAAGATGACAGAGCTGGTTCAACAGAATCTCGCACAAGCTCAGGAACGTCAGAAGAACTGGTATGACAGGAATGCTCATGTTCAGGAATTCCAGCCAGGAGACCAGATACTGGTGTTGCTACCCACGGCTACGAGTAAGCTACTGGCTCAATGGCAAGGGCCGTATGAGGTAGTGAAGAGAATTGGTAAAGTAGACTATGTCATTGATATGCATGACAGGAGGAAGAGAAAGAGAATCTTCCATGTGAACATGTTGCGGAAATTTCATGTTCCTAAAGTGTCCGAAACTAACTATTTTCTGGAAGGAATAGATGATGATATCCGAGAGGAAGAGATACCTGTCTGGAATGAGGATCCAGAAGGACAACCGTTAGTTGGGACACAACTGGACATTCATCAGAAGGAGAAGCTCTATGAAGTGATCAAGCAATTTACAGATGTGTTACAAAATACACCGGGGAGGACGAATTTGACTGTACATCACATTGAAACAGGATCAGCCCTACCTGTTTGTCTCCCACCATATAGACTACCACATGCCTACCGAGATGCGGTAAGGGCAGAACTGCAGCAGATGCTAGAAGGTGGAATTATTGAACATTCATCAAGTGAGTGGGCGTCCCCAATTGTTATCGTTAACAAAAAGGATGGCTCGCTACGACTCTGTGTGGACTATCGAAAATTAAACTCTGTGTCACAGTCCGACGCGTATCCGATGCCGAGGATTGACGAGCTAATTGATGGATTAGGACAGAGTAAATATATCAGTACATTTGATCTGACTCGTGGATACTGGCAGGTTCCAGTTTCTGAAAGAGATCGTCCCAAGACTGCATTTAACACATCATTTGGCCTGTATCAGTTTAATGTGATGCCATTTGGGTTACAGGGTGCCCCAGCAACGTTTCAAAGGATGATGGATTACCTTGTTGATGGCTGTGGTGCATTCACAGCAGTTTATCTGGACGACTTAGTTGTTTTTAGTGGATCATGGGAAGACCATCTCATCCACCTAATCGAAATTTTTAAACGTTTACGTAGAGCTGGACTCACAGCCAAGCCGAGTAAGTGCCAATTTGCGATGCGTCAATGCACTTACATGGGACATGTTGTGGGTAATGGTTTGGTTTGCCCTGAAACTACTAAGGTGGAGGCAGTGCAACAATTTCCAACACCAGGCTCGAAAGACAGATGTAAGAGCCTTCCTAGGCCTTACGGGATACTATCGGAAATTTATCCCGGGATATGCTACTGTCTCATTGGTACTCTCTGATCTCACGAGGAAGTCTGCTCCCAATAAGGTAGTATGGACCCTCAGTGTGAGAAAGCCTTTGTGGAACTGAAGAGATTATTATGCTCTGCCCCAGTATTAAAAACTCCTGATTTTTCCCGAGTATTTATTTTACAAACTGATGCTTCTGATCGTGGAATCGGTGCAGTTTTAAGTCAAACAGACGAAGATGAGGACGACCATCCAATTGCGTATTTTAGTAAGAAGCTATTGCCGAGGAAACAAAGATATTCAACTGTAGAAAAGGAGTGTTTAGCTATCAAGTTAGCTACTCATGCTTTTCGAGTCTATTTGCTGGGTCGTAAATTTATTATTCAGACCGATCATCGTGCATTGGAATGGCTGGACCGTTTAAAAGAAAACAATGCGCGATTGACTAGGTGGAGTTTATCACTTCAACCATATCACTTTGTCGTAAACTATCGTTCTGGATCTAAAAATGGAAACGCAGATGCCTTGTCCAGAATCGCGACAAACTAGTTTGTCGCTGGAGAAGGAAGGAGGAGTGTGATGGACTCATTGACATGTTAGTATTATTGTGTGTGATAAGTGTTATTGTGTGTGTTATTTTATTTATCATTTATTTGGATTAGTGTTAATAATTGTTACTTGCACCTCTATTGTTCTTGTAATTTATGTTAAGTGTGTTGATACATATTTCTTAGCGCTAGTTTCTCTAGTGATACTTTTTCATTTACACTGTTCTTTGTTTTGTACACTATTTAAGCACTGTTCTTTTTGTAATAAATTAGTCTTTTTTGTGATATTAAAATTACCCTGTCAACTTGGTGGCTAGCTGTGCTCGTGTAGCACCATACCTCTTCTATCTAATCCTTCACAATAATTCATCCATTTACTAACAATTCGCCCATTTAGATTAATATAATTCATCCATTTACTGGCTATTCGTCCATTTAGATTCATATAATTCATCCATTTACTGACCATTCCTCCATTTAGATTCATGTATTTCATCCATTTAATGACCATTCTTCCATTTATATTAATATAATTCATCCACTTACAGACCATTCCTCCATTTAGATGAATATGGTTCATCCATTTACTGACCATTCGTCCATTAAGATTAATATAATTCATCCATTTACTGACCACTCGTCCATTTCGATTAATATAATCCATCCATTTGCTGACCATTCGTCCATTTAGTTTGATATAACTAATCCATCCACTGATCATTCGTCCATTTAGATTCATATCATTCATCCATTCACTGATCATTCCTCCATTTAGAATCATATAATTCATCCATCTACTGATCATTTGTCCATTTATGTTTATAGAATTCATCCATTTACTGATCGTTTGTCCATTTCTGTTCATATAATTCATCCATTTACAGAAGGTTCATCCTTTTAGATTCATTTAATTCATCCTTTTACTGGCTATTTGTCCATTTAGGTTGATATAATTCATCCATTTACTGATCATTTGTCTAATTATGTTTATGTGATTCATCCATTTATTGACCATTCGTCCATTTATGTTCATGTAATTCATACATTTACTGATCATTCGTCCATTTATGTCTTGATAATTCATCTATTTACAGACCATTCGTCTATTTAGATTTATATAATTCATCCATTTACTAACAATTTCTTCATTTAAATTAATTCCTATAATTCATCCATTTACTGATCATTCGTCCATTTATGTTCATATAATTCATCCATTGACTGATCATTCGTCCATTTATGTTTAGATAATTCATCCATTTACAGACCATTCGTCTATGTAGATTCATATAATTCATCCATTTACTGATCATTCGTCTAGGTAGATTCATAAAATTCATCCATTTACTGATCATTTGTCCATTTTGATTAATATAATTCATCCATTTACTGACAATTAGTCCCTTTAGTTTAATATAATTCATCCATTTACTGGCTATACGTTCATTTAGATTAATATAATTCATCCATTTACTTATCATTCGTCCATTTATGTTGATACAATTCATCCATTAACTGATCATTTGTCCTTTTATGTTTAGATAATTCATCCGTTTTGAGACCATTCCTCTATTTAGATTCATATAATTCATCCATTTACTGACAATTCGTCCATTTAGATAAATTCATATAATTCATCCATTTGCTGATCATTCGTCCATTTATGTTGATACAATTCATCCATTAACTGATCATTTGTCCTTTTATGTTTAGATAATTCATCCATTTTGAGACCATCCTCTATTTAGATTCTAATTCATCCATTTACTGACAATTCGTCCATTTAGATAAATTCATATAATTCATCCATTTGCTGATCATTCGTCCATTTATGTTCATATAATTAATCCATTTACAGACCATTCGTCCATTTATGTTCATATATTCATCCATTTACTGACCAGTCTTCCATTTATGTTTATAGAATTCATTCCTTTACTAATCATTCGTCCATTTATGCTCATATAATTCATCCATTCATTGACCATTCCTCCATTTATATTCATATATTTCTTCCATTTACTGACGATTCGTCCAGCACAAGCTCAGGAACGTCAGAAGAACTTGTATGACAGGAATGCTCATGTTCGGGAATTCAGCCAGGAGACCAGATACTGGTGTTGCTACCCACGGCTACGAGTAAGCTACTTGCTCAATGGCAAGGGCCGTATGAGGTAGTGAAGAGAAGTGGTAAAGTAGACTACATTATTGACATGCATGACAGGAGGAAGAGAAACAGAATCTTCCATGTGAACATGTTGCGGAAATTTCATGTGACTAAAGTGTCAGAAGCTAACTATTTTGTGGACGGAATAGATGATGATATCCGAGAGGAAAAGATACCTGTGTGGAACGAGGATCCAGCAGGACAACCGTCAGTTGGGACACAACTGGACATTCATCAGAAGCAGAAGCTCTATGAAGTGATCAGGCAATTTACAGATGTGTTACAAAAATACACCGGGGAGGAGAAATTTGACGGTGCATCATGTTGAGACAGGATCAGGCCTACCAGTTCGTCTCCCACCATATAGACTACCACATGCCTACCGAGATGCGGTAAAGGCAGAACTGCAGCAGATGCTAGCAGGTGGAATTATTGAACATTCATCAAGTGAGTAGGCGTCCCCAATTGTTATTGTTACAAAAAGGATGGCTCGCTACGACTCTGTGTGGACTATCGAAAATTAAACTCTGTGTCACAGTCCAACACGTATCCGATGCCGAGGATTGACGAGCTAATTGATGGATTAGGGCAGAGTAAATATATCAGTACATTTGATATGACTTGTGGATACTGGCAGGTTCCAGTTTCTGAAAGAGATCGTCCCAAGACTGCATTTAACACACCATTTGGCCTGTATCAGTTTAATGTGATGCCATTTGGGTTGCAGGGTGCCCCAGCAACGTTTCAAAGGAAGATGGATTACCTGGTTGATGGCTGTGGTGCATTTGCAGCAGCTTATCTGGACGACTTAGTTGTTTTTAGTGGATCATGGGAAGACAATCTCATCTACCTAATCGAAACTTTTAAACGTTTACGTAGAGCTGGACTCACGGCAAAGCCGAGTATGTGCCAATTTGTGATGTGTCAATGCACTTACCTGGGACATGTTGTGGTAATGGTTTGATTTGCCCTGAAACTACTAAGGTGGAGGCAGTGCAAACATTTCCAACACCAGGCTTAAAAACAGATGTAAGAGCCTTCCTAGGCCTTACGGGATACTATCGAAAATTTATCCCGGATATGCTACTGTCTCATCGGTACTCTCTGATCTCACGAGGAAGTCTGCTCCCAATAGGGTAGTATGACCCCTCAGTGCGAAGAAGCCTTTGTTGAACTGAAGAGATTATTATGTTCTGCCCCAGTATTGAGAGCTCCTGATTTTTCCCGAGTATCTATTTCACAAACTGATGCTTCTGATCGGGGAATCGGCGCAGTTTTAATCCAAACAGACGAAAATGAGGACGACCATCCAATTGCGTATTTTAGTAAGTACCTCTATTGTTCTTGTAATTTATGTTAAGTGTGTTGATATATATTTCTTAGCGCTAGTTTTCACTAGTGTTACTTTTTCATTTACACTGTTCTTTGTGTTGTACACTATTTAAACTCTGTTCTTTTTGTAATAAATTAGTCTTTTTGTGATATTAAAATTACCCTGTCAACTTGGTGACTAACTATGCTTGTGTAGCACCAGACTTCTTCTATCTAATCCTTCACAATTACCTGGTGCTACACTACAGATAGCACAGCACACCCACTCATCCATGCTATTACATATCACTTATTGTATAGCAAAGTGCTTTAAAAGTGCTATCACCACTATATATATATATATATATATATATATATATATATATATATATATATATATATATATATTAAAGGAGCACTTCATACTGAACTCAATGGTCCATATAAATAGCTCATACAAACATGTGAACAGACTAGAGTACATGAAATAATATATAGTTATATACCTTTACTTGGGGAAGAAAATCTAGACACAGATCCAAATTATCATCATTCAGGGATTTATAATGTCTTTTTAGGAAGTCAACAATTTTGGGTACTTGTTCCTTGCTCTACTCTCCATCCTAAATAAAAAAATGTACAAGTCATAATATATGATAAGTGCAAAGCAAAGTAAATTCAAAATGTTATATAAATTAAGTACAAACTCTTACCACTCTTTTACTTGCTCCCAAGTCTCAGTACTAAAGAGAAAATAATTAATATAACACAATTCCAATAAAATGTGTATAACTTCAGTACAGTACACATGTAATTACATGAGATATTGTAATGTGGAGATAACTTTATTCGTCTATTCATTTGCTACAATTGTAAAGAGGCCACTATATATATATATATATAGTCTCAAATAGCCAGAATCCACCCTTTTATTATATCAGAAGTTGGACATTGTTATATCCATTATTTCTTCTAATGATGCATTTGATGAGATTTCATAAAAGTCTGATTTATGGGCATCTTCTCTATCTGTTTGATAGAATAAAATAACTTGATGTATCCTCATCAATTGTATAGTTGTATCGCCATAAAAAGTATTAATGAAAGACCAGATGAATATATTTAAAGTATAGGGATTAGTGCAGCTGCTATAGTAGAATATGTTGGTAACAAGTCTGTCTTTTTACAAGTAGTGTGGGCGTGTTGTATAATTTGGCTTCATTATGGCAACCTATTTTATTCCTGTTTTATTTTAATGTTTGAAGTGTTTACATGCCTGAACCATTTCATCGAGTTCATCAGCATTGCCATTCATACAGTTTTCAGTGAAAACTCTCTCCATCAATATCAATCAAGTTCAAGACTTTGGCTCCAGTATAACAAGCTTTAGCAATACCTTCAACACACAATTATAGTCTGTTATGTAAATAATGTATTGTATGCTATTTTATGTATTTTAGTGATTGTTTTTAGGTGATAATACAGAACAGTAGTGTGTTTATACTTGTGGTTTGCACTTACCTTTGATCGAATGACATATCTTGATAATAAGGTGATGTAAAATAAACTATAGAGTATATACTGTCTGCAACCAATAGCTAATAGAGAAGTATCAGTCCTTCTACATTACAATCTAGCTGTCTAAAAAACATCTAGTTAAAAAGCAGCTTCCATACAGCAATACTAGAGTCCCAAACATTATGTAAGATAAGCAATGTGTATACTCGTCATTGGTAACTATGCCCGTGTTTTTAATGACGAGGGTACACATCAATGGGAGCAAGGGGCTAATTGGTTTAGTTATTTACCTTGTTGTTGGTCCTGCTGAAGTTGTTGTTGTTGTTGTTGTTGTTTTGTTGCTGTTGTTGTTGTTAGTGGTGGTGTTGGTGTTGG
Organism: Gigantopelta aegis; assembly: GCF_016097555.1. Classification (NCBI taxonomy): domain Eukaryota; kingdom Metazoa; phylum Mollusca; class Gastropoda; order Neomphalida; family Peltospiridae; genus Gigantopelta; species Gigantopelta aegis. The sequence continues at coordinate 25,593 of NW_024532938.1, read as the reverse complement.
TGTTGGCAGTGGTGATAAAAACTGTAACAAAAATACAATCAAAACATGAACACAAACAACATTAATAAACACTATTATTTTAAACAAACAAGTATTGATAGTATATTAGATTACAATTGTAGGTGGTTTCCAGTCCCCTTCTTTGCAATGAAGAGAAATCTATAGTGAGAAATAAAAATTGTATTGTAAAGATTACATACTTTACACAATATATCTTACAAACATGTTTAAATTGTGTTACAACACAACAGACTTGTGTCTAATAAAGGTGAGTCTAGGTGATCTATTACAACTAACACACAATGTCAATTACTTCTGTAGTATGAATTTTAATAACACACTAATTTCACATATATTAACTATAGCAACTTAGCCCTCCTGGGGCTCTGTGGATGGTGAAGTAACCTCACCATTAGCTATAGGCAAAAAATTATTCATTGCTGCCGTTGATGAATATGTAAAGTTTGTCTCGTAATTTTGTACAAAGAGAACACCAAATTTTAACAGACACACATAATAATATATTGTCCTTAGTTCAGAAACAACTGAACACAGTTACTATACAACAGACCTGTGTCTAATAAAAGGTGAGTCTAGTGATCTTTTACAACTAACACACAATCTCAACTACTACTATAGTATAAGTTTAAAATGGCTTACCAGTGGAGGGACCCCCTCCCTGTGAGGGATTTCCATCTATAAAGAAACACACAGTAATTGACATATATTAACTACAGCTACTTACCAATCCTGGCAGTCTTTGATGGTGCACCAGGAGCTATAGGCCAAAAACAAAAATTCATATATTGCATTCATTTACTGAAACTTACGATCGGTCGAATGACGCCGCCTTTGTGGTGGTTGTGTTCTCTTGGCTGTAACAGAAGAGATGAAGAATCAACATCATAATAAACTAATGAACATAACACACACAAAGAACGTATCATGTGGATGATGGAAAAAGTATAAGGTACTTATAAAGTTCAACTTACTGGCCATAATTACAATAAAAATCGCTCTCTATCTCTGAAGTCCACAAATAGTTCTACTACTTGAATCTGGATGACGTCGTAATTTGCGAAAATATATTAGTTTACGATATGCGTGGGTGGAACCATTAAATTCCATTTTTCTCCCAATTAATGTTTTGGTTAGTAGCCAATGTTTTTCTCATTTATATATTGTTACTTTAACAACGCATACGTTTATCAAAGATATCAACAAATTCAGTATTAAGAATACTTTAAAATGTATGAAAAAGTCAAAATAACAGAATTGACTGAAGTGATCCCTTTTCGCATATCCTGTCACAATTAATTTACTCGAGTTTATTTCTTACATTACATTGAATCTACAGTATATTATAGACTAGTAAAGAACAAAGAGCTCTAACTTATTGTAACCTTTTAATATCAAGAACATCATGCTGTGCATGTTTATTGAAACAACTTGTGTCAGTATAGTGTACCCTTAACGACAAAATAACATTAGTATTACTGGTATCTATAGTACCAATTTTAACAGCTAACTGCTTTATATAGAGATAGTTGCAAAACACTTGTGTGTTGACATTTGGTACAAGTGAATAGTCTGTTTTAATATATATTTAGGTAGTTATTTGGACAAAGTTGATGAGTTTAATTACACAAAATTAAAGGGATTAACCCCCAATGTACCAGTGATTAAATATATGTTTACAATTGCAATACAGTCAAGTCAACATAATCCATTATATAATTGCTACATTAATAGCTCTGCTAGGAGATGGGAGATAATGACGTTTGTGTTTTCGATGTGATTTCTGCTTTTTTTTGTATTTCTTCTTTCTCTTCTTCTTCATCTTCATCATAGTCATCTAGAACACCCAGTACAACATGTCGCCAATTTTGTCGTGGAGGTTTAGGAGGAGGAGTAGGTGAAGTCAAAAGAGGATATTTTGGGACAATTTGAAATTATATATATATATATTAGGCCTGGGCAATAGTATAGATAGTGAATATATCGCGATAGTTTTTTAGCTATCATGATATGATAGTGTTTTATTAACTATTGCAAAAGTAAACATGTGTATGTATTGAGCATGCCCATTGATAAAACTATAGTGAGTAATAAAAATTGTATTGTAAAGATTACACACCCTACACAATATATCATACAAACATGTTTAAATTGTGTTACAACACAACAGACAATGCCAACAACTCACACACACAATGTCAACTACTACTATAGTATAAGTTTTAATATGGCTTACCAGTAGAAGGCCCCCTCCCTCTTTGGGATTTCCGTCTATAAAGAAACACACACTAACTACAGCAACTTACCCGTCCTGGGCCTCTTCAATTGTGCACCAGGAGCTATAGGCAAAAAAACATAATTTATATATCGCGTTCAATTACTGAAACTTATGATCTGTAGAGTGACGGCGCCTCTGTGGTGGTGGGGTTAGTATACCTGTAACAGAACAATAAACATCATAATAAACTAATGAACATACCAGGCTTGGGGTCAAATACATAAATATTTGTATTTAGCTGTATTTAAATACTTTTTTGAGTATTTGTATTTGTATTTGTATTTTGAAGTTTTGAAACAGGAAGTATTTGTATTTGCATTTGAAATACTTTGTGAAATCTCCAAATACTCTTTTTTAAATTGTTTGTTTCTATGGAAAGACTATTAGCATAGCAGGAAACGTTTTTCACCCTGATGATATCACCTAACTGACAAAACATTTGAAGAACTTATGTTTATTAGATACCATCAATAAATTGTAATAATTAGTTCATTACATGTAAAAGCAAATAATGGTGATGTTCTGGAATAGTACAAAGAAGTATTTGGAAAGTATTTAAATCAATGAAGAAAGAAAGGGGCAGCTGTTATGACTAAAGGTAAAGATGAATTGACAGTAGTATGTGTACATTTATATGTCAATGGTCTTTTTTCTCACAGCTAACTCTATGTCTGTGACTAAACAATCAGCTTTGCTAAAATAATTAGTCCCATTGTTACAGAGTTTTGTGCAGTTAAGAAAGAGTAAGAGAACAAAAGCTTAGTCAGTCTAAACTAGAGTTCCAGCCATCCGAGTGAAACTGGTGGAAATGATGACAATGATGATATTGTTAAAATGAGAGATCAGCCTTTGGACAAGACGATGACAATGAACCAACGAACACCCCTCAACCTCTTGTACTTTTTATTACTTTGAATTTGATAAACTATTTGATGAACTATAATACATATATTTAATTTATTGGTTTAAAAAGTACTACAATTAGTTTTATACAAAACAGTCTTATATGACCATTACCATAATAAGAACTATATCTATTAAATTTTTATATGACTGTCTGGTTATTTTAAGTTAGGTTTTCTGTATACAGGAAATCAATTAGACACATGGTATAGAGTAACTTAAGATTATGCATGTTTGATGTAGAGAAGTATGCATGTTTTTCCTTTGATAATGTTGCTATGGTAACATAATAATAGAGGCTGTGATAAATGTTATGGTAATGGATACTACAATGATTCCACTAGTGTGAAAATATCAAGATGGAGATGTTAAAATTAAGACCAACTAAAAGATTATAATTTTTTTAAAATGCAACATTTAAAAGCAGTTATATTAATGTCACTTAACAAGGACCTATAACTCTAACTTCATCGAGTGATTTGATGACTTAACCCAATTCTCATTTCTCTTAAAAGACCATGGACTATATAGTCCACAGTATTTAAAAATGGTCCAATATGATAGGTAACCTAATCAGATTAAATTTTTAATGGTAACTACAGAGTTATAGTACACATCAAATATTCCTAATAGTCAATATATCTATCAGTACAAATATTGTCTTTATTAAAATTAAATGACAAAAAGGATCCATAGGCATGACTGTATTCAATGACAAGAAATATTTTATAAAAATATGTTTATATAATAAACATTCATAATATTTAAACACAATTACTTGTAGTATCTGATCATGATTTTTACAATCATATGTGGCCTTGATTCTGATAGACAGCCCACTAGTTATACTGACTCTCACTAAGACTACAATTAGAATATTTGGTGTAAACATCTTCTGTTAATCAACTGCACAGTATTCATGATGACAGCAAAGTACAAGTTATTGAAGATATGAGAGTTAAAACAACAGTTATAAATTTACAAGATGATCTTGTCCTATCTATTCAAGAAGAACTGTTATTGTTACAAGTTCATACAAACATTCAAAATAACAGAGTTAATAATAAGTATATTAGTTAGCGCAAATCTTCCATCATTTTCTGGGTCTGTTTCAGATCTAAACAATTATAAGTTTAACAGAACAATTATTATAACTACCATACCTCTTAACATCATTTGAAATTGGCTTCCAGATAATGTACATATGTACATATTACTACATTGTTACTACCAGTAACTGGACAACATGTCTTGATTCTTAAATGGACACAGGGTTCATCAATATCCTAATTAATATATTAATATTTAGATGATTTAAACAAACTTACCTTTAAAGCTTTATTGCACAGTATATTATTGACCTGATATTATTGAATTTATGTTTGTGATATAGTAAATTGCTATTGAATAAACCAACAAACGCAATAAAATCATCAATTTCCATTTTTGTATTAACTGTTATATAGACAGTTAGGTTGACCCTATATAATTAGCTAATTATAGCTACAACTAGGTAAGTCGAAAGCCATTGGCTTAAGAAAGTTATCCAAAGCTGGAGCACTTGAGGAACTAAAGGAGCTGTTATAAATTTAGATAATGAAGAAGAGTGTTTAGGTAATGATTTTTATATTTTTAAAGCCCCTATAAAATTAAAATATGATAAAAATTATTATAATTAGTAGTGTTGTTCTAGTTTGCTTAAGTAGGGCTAGTTTATTCTTGGCTCTTAAAAGTTACAGTATTTTAGTAGTATTAACTTTTTTAGCAGTCTCATCGATGCTAATAGTAATCATGTTCATAGGTGTCGTTAGCTCACTGATACTGGTAATCACTAACTAGCGTTAATAATATTCATAGGCGACAAACAGCGCGCCCACAATAGCATGAAGACAAAATCTGCAGTACATATAAAAGGAAATGAAAACCACCTTGGATAGGTTGTGTTGTGGGCCAGCGTTCTGCAATGCATCAGACCTCTGAGATGGTTACCAGCATACTCTACGGAGTATCCGAAAGGCCGACTAGGATAGGGCTGGTAGTCTCCCTTTAAACGAGATGAGGCTGGTGTATTTGTGGTTCCCGGTTCCTGAATGCGACATTCCCTAAGAGCTGGAATCCCGTACGGCTGGTTTTAAGTTAGGGCGATGCTCCAGCCAGGATTACCTCGCGAAGACGAGGGTTACCAAGCCAGGTGGCGGGTCCCAGCTAGCAATAGCAGGGAATCCTGGAGCCTAAGTGGAAGCCTGAGTGGGTGAGCGAGTAGGAATCGTTTGGGCAACACAACATGTTTTTTTTTTTAATAAATCTTAACTTTATTATTTAAACTACGAGAATGTCAGCCAATCCAAAGTAAAGTTAATATTGTTGCTAAAAGTCAAAATTAAATATAGAACAGCCTACTGGTTAAAGTGCATGCTCTTCTTTAAAAAATGAAGAATTCACAGTAAAGTCATCAAATCACTTGAAATTTTTTATGAAGGTAGAGTTATTGGTTCTTGTTAAGTGACATTAATATCACGGCTGTTAAATATTCTATTAATGATTTAAATTTATAAAAGTGTTCATTGTTTTACTACTACATGCATATTAATATGTACAAGTTAATCAATGAATTTCTTTAATTTTTTCAGATTTTAATAACATTTCTAAAGTTAAGACAAGTAGAGAGCTACTACTACTGTGACCATCATTCTTAGATGCCATCCTTTTCTCAAGAATAACAGCAACTAGTCCCATAGAAGTCAATGTTATCTGGCGCTTTGCCAAATTTACTATGCTATTCGCTACACGTGGCTTATCACAACAATTATTGTATTATCATAAATTATTTATAAAAACATTGAGGTATAGCTTTGTAAGGTGAGGTTGCAGTTACTTCCAACTTACTACCACCACACCTAGATTCAGGACTCCAACAATGCTACATAAAGAAAGAAGAATAAAGAGTAATTAGGCTAACATTACATTGCAATATATTGACAGTATATCATTTGAGAGTGGTACATTTGACAGTTGTACATTTGGCAGTATCACAAAATAAAAGTTACTGAAGTACTCTTAACAGTTTTACTAACAAATAAGAAAGATTATGTTCTTTGATATACACGAACAACAAGTTAACTACAAAATATGAAACTCAAGTCCTCTTCATGGCTCCTTAGAAAAGCCAAATATTTGTCATCAAAATCAACAGCAAACATAATCAAATCTAACTGGTTTTTATATGGTCTTCCTTGAAAGTTCTTATATACCTAATCTTTAATATCTCCCATTGTTCATCAGTTAGCCCAGTTAATCACAAATAGAAACAGTTCCTGTATCAATGTCAGAAAGTCCAGCTGGATTCCCAAATCATAACATAACTATAATATGGAGGTCGTAACACCTACCACATTTCATATATTGTTATATTATATATTATTATACTTAACAAATCAACATGTGAAAAAATAGCTCCATCAAACATTGTCCTAATGTCATTAATATTAAAGTTAATTAAAAGTTGTGGTCAACTGGTGTTACCACTAATAGAGTAATTTTTCACAAAACGTTTTAATGTGTTTAAAATAAATGTATTAATAAAGCAAAGAGTAATATTATAATAACATATTTAATGACTGAATTAAAAAGACAATACATTATTAATCTCTAGGATAATCCACATTATGCATTAAAGGAATCATGGCATCTGCTAGTTCCTTAGTACAAGAGACTGGCACGCCATGTCCCATCAGATCATGGGGAGCTCCTATAATAAATTTTCATAAATAGTGAAAGATATTTACCTTACTTATTGGATAGAGAGAAATTCAACCAGCTTCTCTGACAACAAGTTCTCCTGCTGCATAATCCCAGCAATGAATAGTTTTATTGAATACCATAATTATTCAATATAAGCGTCAGCTCCACCCATAACAACCATGTACAAACTGTAGCATTGTCCTTCTCTTGTCAAATCTTCATTAACTGTTAATGCTTTGGGTGATAAATGGAAAGCATTCAAACATTCTATTCATTTAATCTCAGCTTTAATTCCTTCCTTAATTATTGCTTTAATTCATCATCCTTTAGTTTCTCATCTACTATTTCCTGTTTTAATGACTCCACCATTAACTTATCCTCTATTAATCTCTGCTTAAATTCCTCCTTTTTATTCCTGCTTTACTTCACATCTGGAATGTAGGGATTGCCACAGCTACACTCAATTGTTAATAACGATTATATTACTGTAGGTTATGAAACTGAGGGGTTAAAAATGAGCCATTGGCAAAATATATATGTATATATATATGACAGCTGTAGTTCACAAAAATAAGAATTGTTTCACCAGCAATTTTAAGGTTAATTCTTATGTTGAGGATATTTGAACTATTCATTCCATTTATAAAATGTATTTTTTTAGTATTAAGTTAAACACATTTATCAATATAACATGTCAAATGAATATAAACATATTATTATTATTAAATATAGTTAAATATATTTATAAATATAATTAATTTGTTAAAGAAGCATCATCATTGACTGTATATTCATTTTGAAGTAAACCTTGTTCTTCCTCAGTATCATCTGTGTCTTGATCAGTCTCTTGACATCTTTTCTTTTTAAAAGAATATGTTTTAAATCGTTCAATATGAGGGTGAGTTTTACGATGCATAAATTTTATCATTATACGAGCAAGAAGTCTTAAAGCACGCACACAAAAGTTAGCAACAGCAGAGAGAAAGAAGTATATACCACCAACATATGCAAAGACTACTAAAGAAATAGATTACATGATGATATATTTGAACTTACCCATCACAAAAGTGAAGAAACCAATGTTATAATTGAAAATACAGAATGCATTCTAAAGAGATATATAATACATTTAATATATATACTAATATCTAGGGTATAATGACTCAACACATGCCCAAGAATAATAAAGTCGTGAAAACCTATCAGTAGTACATATTAGTATATATTTATATTAATACTTACCATATAAGGAGACAAAAGAATAAAAAAAATAAAACTACAAAGAAGTTCCATAGGACAAGTGCAGTTTTAGCACAATATCCAACAGGACGATTATTCTAATACAATTATTGGCACATTACTTGTTAAATAAAAATCACTCACAATAAATATGAATGGATACCATTCAATTTTAACAAAGGCAGCAATAGCAAACACAGTTCCAACCCAGGGCAAAACAAAATACTTCTATCAATACACCATATCCTCGTGGACCAAAAAACCTAACATTACATACATATGACTACCATATATAGATATATATACATACTTCCACTCAAAGGCATGTCTTGCCCAATAATTTACAATCACAAATACCAGTAGTATAACAATCATTGAAAATGTCATTAAAAATGACCACACACCCCAGGCTCCTCGCCATAGCAACACAATAAAGTAACTCTATTATACATATAATATATTATACACATATCATTTAGAGTCTTACTAGAAATAACAGCAAAATAGGCAAATCCATTATACGACGAACTCCCTATAATAGAATATAATATATACATTATAATACATATTATTATATGTATAACATGTGATATTAGTATGTATGGACAATCATAATTATTACCCCTGGTTCTCCGTGAGTTGTCAAGTTCTATTTGAAATATAGATGATACATCTAATAAAATATGTTAGACATAACAGATTAACTTACACGAAATGTCTCAGTAGATATATCACTAGTATTTGCTCCTCCCATGACCATTAGTGTGACCACCAATAGCATCAAAGTAAGGTGGATCTTGAGAAAACTCAACTAATGCCAAAATGACAAACCCTAAAGCCAACAGTCCATGACAAATCTGAATTCCACGTTTTAGGAGATGAAATATAGTCATATTTTCTCTCTCCTTCCTTCCTGCCTCAATCATACTCCTTCGCCATTGTGTACTCATCTCGTTTAATTCTCTGTCCATACAGTAGATCCTATCAGTTGAGCCACTCCTCTTCAATAGCAGTTTACACAATCACATGATAGTATAGTTAGTTATACGGACGTGAACGGAAATATTATATAATTTTAAAGGAATGAAAGCGGCAAAAATATCAGCCTCCGTATACTTAAGAAAAGAAGTTCGTTTTCTCTACCATTCAACTTATTCCTGCTTTCATTCAATCTATTGCTGTGATACTACTTTACTAGAAGGTATGAAATAGTTGTAACTTTTAACAATAGTTAATATAGTTACTGTTATAAGCACTTGTATAACAGTTACAATGAGCATGTCATACAGTTACTCATATGTATCATTATTATTGTTGTTGTATATAACATTATGTATTTGTTTTTATTATTAGATATTGTAGAAATCAATTTATGGATAAACCAAGATTTTCACCTCTAAGGACATTTCGTAGACTTAGCATGTTTCGTCAAATTCGTGATCACAGTCAAGAAAGAGATGCAGAGAAGATATCTCTACTTAATAAAGAACCACCTACAGATTGGTTAGTATAGTATAAAAAAACATTAGACAACTCATATCTATAATGTCACACTTCTATTTTATCACACCTTAATCTTATGATGAAGGTGTCATGATTATGTGTTGTTTGCTATCCCATTTTGTACTCACATTAGGTTTATGTTGACATATTTTATATTATTTATTCATGGCATTGGACATTTACTTCCATGGAACATGTTTATCACTGCTCATGAAGTAAGGTTTTTACTGGTTGCCATGGTTACCTGTGTCATTTAGTATTTTACTGAACGATTCACTTGTAAAGTTGAAAATTCATCTTGTGTAAGTTTTAATGATTCTTTTGAGAATTATTTCTCGGTGGCAGCCATGTTGCCTGTCATGATTACAACAGCCCCTTAACATTTATATACAAAGCAGGTCAGTATAATAGCAATAATGCATTGTTTTCATAATCATCTGTTGTTTAGAATTCATTACAAGTATCGTATGTTTTCATCCTTGGTTGTAATGTTAATATTATTTGCTGTGACGACTGCTTTTGTTAAAATAAATACAGATCACTGTAAGTCACATGACATGTCACATGATATAATAATATACTCACGTAGGGGTTGATGAATTTTTTGGCATCACATTAATAACTATTGTTATAATGAACAGTAAGTCCATTATATCACATGAGAGTCACATGACCTATATTTAGTATTTAGTGGATTATTTCAAAGTAGCACATTTGGATTTGCAGGTATACTACCACAAAAATATACAGCTGCTGTGATGAGTGGTCAGGTATAATAACTACTACATATTATACTACAATGGCTTTACTACATAGGCCTGTGCTGGATTGTTCTCTGCAATAGCTCGTATTATAAGTTCTATTGTTACTAAAGATGTAATGTTAAGTGCTTTTATATACTTTATGTCAGCAGTTATTGTTATCACCATCTGTTTGATGTCATTCTTTATCTTAATAAAATTGGTGAGATATACTTTAATATTGTATTAAGTATGTATTGTTACTAACTTATTATGTAGTTGTAATGATCTTTTCTATAGACATTTGTTAAATATTATATGGCACTGACAAGTGTGAGATCGCTTAGGTCTAGACAAGAATCATGTAATGTTTAATATACCACCTGTTTTATGACATTATTGTATATATAGCTATTAGTACAACTGTTAACATCAAGCACCACCAATGATACCTTTCTTTAGTATATTTTTAGAAGTAAGTGACATCGTTGCTAACTTATAAATACTCTATTTTTAGATTTCTATTTATGCTGCTAGTGTATTTCTTGTATTTACTGTAACACTATCTTTATTTCCTGCTGTTATTAGTAGTATTAGCTCAACTGTTGAACAGCCATCAAATTCAATATGGACAGGTAAACTCCTTAATAATATATCATATTATTTTATTATTATTTAGGGGAAGTTATTTGATGCTCTAGTTTGTTTTCTGATGTTCAATGTCTCTGATTTTGTTGGACGTTTATTTATCTACTTGGTTTAAAATGGTACTATTATAAATACATATGTACTATTAATGTGTTCTATAGACTGGTAGATGGAAGTATTTGCTGTTAGTTTTAGCTGCATCTCGTCTCTTATTCATTCCATTCTTTTTGATGTGTAATGTCCAACCACGTAGTCAACAATTTGGAGTTTTCTTTAAAAATGATGCTGGCCCAATTCTATTAACTACTGCTATGGGACTGACTAATGGCTTCTTTGCCTCAATGGCAATGGTCTCAGCTCCACAGTAAATACTTTATTCCCATGATTTTGTATGTACACTTTTATAACTAGATGTGTTCAAGCTGGACTACAGAGAAACTGCATCTACATTCATGACATTCTTCTTATGTCTTGGACTAATTTCCGGGGCAGGATTTTCATTTGCCCTGACATATCTTATGAGAATAGACAGCTCCTAAATCAAGACCATTCCCATACTGGTAAACCTAACTAAGCTATTTAAAGTATTGTTGAGAAATGTTAACTTTGTATCAAAAATCAAAGTTATGTTTAAACAAAGAAAAGATCTGTTAGGAAGTTAGTAACGATTATAATAACCACCTCCACCATCACGAGAGGGTGCTGGAGGGTAATAAGGGCGTGGTCCACCATAGCGTGGAGGAGGTGGACCCATCGGCCTCTAGGTGGTCCCCAATTACCACTAGGAGGTGGTGGGTAATACCCACTACGATAATGAGGAGGGGGTGGAGGGTAATAACCTCTTGGATTAGGATAATACCCACCTCTAGGAGGTGGAGGAGCATAATGTCTTCTACAAATGGAGAACAATATATTCTTTTAGTATGTAAATATAAACCACCCTCCATAAGGACCATAACCATATGAACCTCCTTTAGATCTAGGACCACCATAGGATCGTCCCCTTGGTTCATATCGACTTCTTTTAGCTGGTATATAAGGTGTGGGAAGACCTAAAGCATCGTCTTTATACTGACGTACAATCTTCTCAGAGGCTGGTCCATATATTTCACTGAACATGATTTCATCAAATAATTCATCAACTTGTTTTGGAATATGGAAATTAGCTGAATGGAAAGAACAGAATTTTTATAATTTTAACACCTCCTGATAAAGTCTACAATAAAAACAATACTGTATGGAATGCATGAGGTTGTAACTTTGTTACTCCCTCTGTTCACATTGTGGTCACTTCAAAACAAATTAGCCATTCATAGGTCTAGATAATGTAACATTATCAGATCACAAGTCAGTTGTAGACTTGTAGTTGCAAAAGTCTTTGATGCAGGTCCAGTCAATGTATACACCATTTATATCAACGCAGTAGATTACTGGACCAAATATTATTGCAAGTTATATTAAGTGACCTTGTACATTTTATAAGACGCATAAAATTTAGTAATTAGGAGCAAGATTGAGGGGGGCATACCACACATATGGGTTTCTGGAGTAGGTGCAGCCAACCTTGTCTAGGACATCACATAGCACATCACAGGACAGGTTGAGCAGGTCATCGAAAGAACAGTAGACAGGAGAGCTTGTGTACATGTACTGATGACTTACTTTTAACACTTGATTACAAAGAAGGCTTTATTTAGTAACGCCCACATATATAATTAAGCTATAACTATTCTTTTAAAAGCACAGAAGCAATGCTCTTCTTTATCACAACTCACCTCAACCAAAAAGCTCAGAACAAACACTAAAATACTTGCAGTATATAATGCATTCTAAATGTACATGTACTATAACTAATGACACTGTAGGTAAGTGATATATGTGTGTAACTTGCTCTTTTAACCTGTAAAGGAGAGGGATACAACAGGATATGAAATGTGCTATTTATAAGCTCATCTCAGATCTTCCAAGTCCAGAAGAATTTCCTTGACAAGATGGCTCGACAATTAGTCACAATTTAAAGGCAGTTTTGTAATCACAAGTTGCTATGTCATATACTGTAAATCTATTGAGCAATAATGCATCCATTTAGACTTTATCTATCAATCCATTAAGAGATAATTGACGTGTTTAATGCTGTCCATTTGCTTCAAGACACTTTATGCATCCATTTAAAATTCATCCATCAAGAGGTTGTATGCATCCATTTATCATTATCCATGAATCCATCAAGAATCTATGTATCTATTAACAATATATCAATTTTGAGGCATTCATTTCAAGCCATTCTATTCATGCATCCATTTTGAGGCATTCCATTTGAAGTCATCCATTCCCATATTCATGCATCCATTACCTTTCATAGCATCCATTACATCCTGAGGTAATTCAACACAACCACCTTCTCGAATCCTATCAACTCTCCTTTTTCTTAACTCATGATGAGGTGGTATAACAACCATTGCTTTGCGTTGAAAACCATTGAAATAAGACATTAACTTTTTCTGAGTATCTTCATAAACATTTACCTAAACAATAAGACAATAGTTACTACAATTAATCTATTCATTTATAATTATAGGAGCACAAAAGTCATTGATTACCTGATCAATGATGTAATTATGAGGTAATTTGGAAGCTAGCACAAGCAACGTGTTAATCATTGGAGAAGTCAAGTTAACTAAATCCTTCCATTCATTAATACCTTTCTTAATATCAGCCTAACACAGAAAGAGAATATTATAAAAACTAGAAGTTATTAATAAAGTACCATTTCATCAAGTAGTTGATATGGTCCAATGACTTTGTAAGAGCGATCAGAATTACGAGATATATGTCTAGATGACCAGTAAGTTTTTCCTGATGAAGGTAGTCCAACCATCAAAATAACTTCGCAATCACTTTTAGATGAGTTGTTGTAGATACACACTCTCTGTCCTCTTCAGTAGCTTCTTGAATTGGAATATAACCTTCTTCTGGTGGAAAATATGGTGTCTCATTGCTACCAAATTAAAAGAGAGACGGACATTTTGACTTGTTACATGAGGAAAAAAAGCTTTATCAATATTTTGATCAGATATGTCAATGCATCATATAAATTGACTCCATTTTTGTGTAGAAAATTGTTTTTGACTCATACTCAATCTCTAAAATATAAATTTAAAAATTTTTCACAAATTTATTAAGATCATGTACTTACCACATAAACATCCAATAATATCTCCCTCAGCATATCCATCTCCATACTCTTCAGAGTTACTTCGAGTCACTTTCTGTCCAGTACTCTCATAACAAAAGAATACCTGTCATCACCAACAGTAGATCCACTGTCAGCAGTAGACCATCCCAGTCTGACAAGATGTTTCCCTCACGATCACCAACTGGAGATACTCTTCAATCTACATTCAATAATTTATATACAGTAACTTAATACAAAGAGTTACCTTGCATTCGTAAAAATAGCTACCATTTTTGACTCCCCAAGTGCCTTAGCACTAGCTTTGAGATGCAAAATCCACCTCTGTTAGAGGTGTACCACTGATACCATCAGATCCAATAACAAAATGAAGATCAGATTGATCTATAACAATACAAATAGTAAAATATACTACATTTGATTCTTACATGGGTTAAGAGTGACTGCTGAATTTTCTTCAGTTAATACAAAAAAGATTATCACATAATGCTAACACAGCTCATCACTCCAGTCTGGAATCATCTCAGGATCAGGAACATCACGTGGATCACTTTGTGTTTGTCTTCTTTAGTACCTTCTGAAGTGTCTTTAGATTGTTCGTATCATCATCTTCATCTCTGTTGCGTTTAATACCACGCCCCACCTATTATTTCACGAGTCATATACAATATAACTACTATAGTTGTACTTACTAGACTCAGTTGAAGTGTTTGGATCTTCATTGTCCTCTTCTTGCATCTCTTTCTCTTCATCTTGACCTTCACCTGCTTCTGGGGAGTTTCCTGATGGAGGTGCCTCTTCTGGAGTTTCCATATTATCAGGTATATCATCTTGGAGAGCTAGCTTCAGCAGAATCAACTACAGTAAAATCCATTTCTTCAAATTCTTGCTGAGGTTGTTGTTCCTGTTGTTGTGGTTGCTCTTTCTTCTTCAGATTGTACAATATCTGATGGAACATCTTCTACTGGTACACTAACAGCAATAGTTCATCTTCTCCCTCATTAGTAGGTGGGTGGAGCTATAAGTCAGGTGCAACTTTTAAATCTTAGTAGTGTTAGTTACTCATCTGAAGTAGGTCATCATTTTCTTGTTCTGGAACTTCTGATGGTTGTTCCTCTTCAGCTACAGTTGAAACCTCTATAGATACATAAAGATCTCAATAACACAATATTAACTTTTATACCTTCGTTGTTTTCTTGAATTCGCCATTATTCTCAGTAATAGTATCAACAGGCTGTTCTCCTACACTCTTCTCGCTTTGTTCGTTCATCATAGCTTCTTGAAGACGTTGTGCTAAAACAGCTTTTAGTCCCACGTAACTTAAATTGCGTTTACGTAACTCATCACGTAATTCAGTCACTTTAAGCCCTTGAATGAATTTCTCCACCTCCTGAGACATTTTTTACAAATTATTGTATAAAAAACACTAATAATCACAGCCCCCCTCTCTTCAAATAAAGGACCAACAAACCACTTAAAGTCGTGCTAACACACCAGACTCACTGAAGAGTACGCATGCGCAAACTACAAGGACACGCCCGTTGTTGCTTAGCAACACACACACATGGAGGATGAAGAACCATTACAAACTGTTCCAGAAGTTCAAAAAAAGGAAGGAAAACCCAGTATTACAAGAAATAAATCAAAAGTATTTACAAATTATAATAAGTATGTTTATTTTATATTGTTTAGGATTGAAGAGAGTTTTGACGTCTTTGATCATGAACAAAAACAAAAACAGTTGATGTCAGGGAAATTGGCACTATAATCCGTTCTTTAGGATGTTATCCTACTGAGGCTGAACTTCATGATATGATACAGGTACATCCTCTGTTATATCTTCTCCCACTCTCCACTGATATACCAACTAACTGTCATAGGAAATTGAAGAGGAAGAACCAACTGGATTCATATGTTATGATAAATTCAACCTATGATGGCTAGAGTCCTTTTAGAAGGCCGATATAAACCTACTAGTGAAGATCAGTTATTAAAAGCTTTTAAAGTAAGCCAATGAAAGTAAACAACTTATCTAAATTTATTATAGGTACTTGATCGCGACAAAAAATCATATTTAACAGTTGAAGAATTAAAGGAGTTTATGACAACAGAGGGTGAACCATTTCAACAGGTAATGTGAAGTGGATATGGTCATTAATACATTAATTATAGGAGGAGTTAGAGGAGATGTTTACAAGCCGCTACAGACCCAGATAAGAAGGTTATTAATTATCAAGATTATGTAACATTAATGTTACCAGATACCAACCAAAACAATATAGAGAAAGTACATACAATATCATAATATCCATTCTGATACTTGTATACCACGCCTATTGACCCATGGAGAACGTGCTGTATTTATAGATTGACGAGACACAACATATTTCTGAGCACGTCTAAAAAAATATTAATAAAATATTTAGAATAACATTTTTTTGCTATACTGCTAAGTTGTCCATTTCTAGCTGATGATTCTTGTCTTTGTCGCCATGACGATGGAGTGATTGGAAAAGGACTTTTAACAGCTACAGTATGTGCTCTTTTAATTGTACTACGACCAGAGGATTTAATTAGTGGGTAGGCTTGAGGGTGTGGTCTGGAGAATGATTATCAATTGCCTCAAAACATCCCGAGCTTCTCCAATAGCACAGAGATAACTTTCATTATTACAAACACTATCAGTTTCTAAAAAATGTAAAAACATTTTCTTAATACATATATATTAACATGTATAATGCAAACCAAAATACATTCATCATAAACGCATTATACATCTATAAACATGTATGTATTATACAATACATGTATAAAAAGTATATACATGTATTTCAATGTATATTATTATTTAAAAACAGACTTACTAGCATCTTTACCAGAAAACAAGGCTTAGCACTCCCACTTTTAATAAGTCCCTTTTGTAACTGGTCAGATGTTCCTCAGTTCGTCTTCTCACTCTTTTAGTTGGCCTCTCATTAACTGGAGTAGCTTCTGTCACATGAGCACATTTTCCTGATATTACAAAATCTGATTGGCTGATAGGTAATGAGTGTTTGTAGATGAATTATGAAGATGTCCAGATGATGTAGATGGTTATAGGACCTTGCTTACGTTTACCGCATATGGACACGACTTCCAATGGACGCACCTTCTAGATCATTAGCCCCGCCCATTTTTATTGGTTTGTCCTTATATGTTATAGGGTGTGGTCCAGTGTCCGTTGATATATGTTTGTTGTATTATACACCCACCACTTTGATGAGTCTTTGGGTAAGTACGTCTTGTTTGAGAAACTAACTTATAAGTACTACTGCAGTCTCCCACCATGTTCTATGTTACACCCACTCGTGTAATTGATAAGGCAATCCCTTTTTCATTAGCTAACGAGATGGGTGTGGTTAATGAATTAACTGATACATCATCATTAGATAGGAGTGGAAATGGTGGTATACCTTCTGTCCATCTAAAAAATAAATGTTAATATAAAAGTATAATTTAGATATTGTGATAGTCTGGAGACCAAACTTTAAAAACCAAAGATTATTAAGTAAATAATAAATGATCTTTACAAGCACAATGTAATACACTACTAATATCTGAAGCAATGCCCTTCAATTATATCAATAATTGTATCCTTACATTTTTCAGGTGCTTTTCCCATAACTGTGTATCTCCGTTTCATTTTACTCTTACATCTCTCATTAATTAAGGCGGGGCTTGTACCATTAGAAGCCACACCCTCTCTTTCACTTGATGCATTAGAGATATCTAAAAGCAAGACGTTTACTAATGGGAGCAAACCTGTTAGGCGAGTCTAACAGGTCCTCATAACCAATACTTGGTGATCCTATAAGAATAATAAATAATTGTTTAATAATTACAAATTAACCTTCTTTCTTGTTTCGTAATTTATTAAATTTTTCCACGTAGTAATTCTGACACAGACTCTCTACGACGATGTTTTCTTTTCTTATCAAATTTAACATCAGAAAAACCTTCTTGCAATATCTTTGACAATTCAGAGATATCCTTAGGTACCTTACCAATCATGTGGGCATTGTCAATTAATACCTGTACTATACTGTAAGAAATGTAACAGTCCATTTTGGAAAAGATAAATTCATACTTACAGGTCATGTTTTTCACATCAGTACCAATGTTCTTTATTTCTCGGCCACGCCCACCATCATAATAAAAATAGTACAATATTAGGAGCCATGACAACAGCTAGACTTTGAGAATCCATCGAATTACTCTCACAATGAATAGACACTTTGTGCAATAACTGCATTAATATCTAATGGATCAGTGATATGTTAAAAGATTATACAGTTTTATCATTACTTGTAAACATAGTAGATGTTGTGTCGGTAATAATAAACATGTTTGCAATATAGTCTGCGATAACAATTCTTCATTTTTCAGAGATACTTTGACACATTCCACAAATACAGTAGACAGTCTATAATAAAAATAAAATCAATACATAATGTTAATAGTAATGACCTCGTTGTTAATAATGGTTGAGGTAATTCTCGTAAGTATTGTTTCAATAAAGCTGCTATATCATGTGGATTACTACCAACAGGTAATGACTGTCTTCATTTAGCGATATCTAACAAAGACAACAGGTAAGAAATGGATACATATTGATTTACCTTAAGGAATTTTTGTCTAGAAAGAGAACCAGCTTTACGAAATATTCCTTCACATTGAACATGACTTCAAGAAACCTGACAGCTTCAACAAAAAACCTACAACAAGAAAATCAACAACTTAAAGACATAATACTCACTTTGGTAGGTAGCAAGGACGGCCACAACATTCTGTCACTGTTCTCTCTTGATCATCACATTCTAGAGACAGACCAAATACTTTATCACTGATTTTCTTCTTCTTTTTATCAACTTTTAATTCTTGCTCCTCTGATAAGGTACTGCTGACGTCAAGCCTTCTTTAGTAAGTTTTTGTATCACAGCAAGTTTAATGGCGTCTCTATGTTTGAACGAGAAGAGATCTCTTCTAATCCCATGTGTCAAAATTCAAAAAAAATACTGAATTTTGATTGGCTGTATTGCGGTTGCTAGGAGACGAAAATTAATGAGAAATTAAATAATTATTAATGAGAATCCTCTAGCAATGGGCAACCAAAACAGTCTGTTTGATCCAGAAACACTTAGAATATATCAAGAATGTACATTCTTTACTAGCAAACAAATACGTCACATATACAAGAGATTTTCAAGTTTAAATCCTGAAAAAATTAACCCTCAGCAAGCTGACCTGCATACTCGGTAGACCAATTATAACAGTTTTATATATAAATAATATAATTAATATTATTTTCTATAGTTTTCATCATTTACAGAGGTGCAAAATCTGCCAGAATTGCGAGAAAATCCATTTAAATTCGTATTTGTGAAGTATTTTCTACAGACGGATGTGGTCTATCATTTGAGGACTTTTTAGATATGTGTTCAGTGTTCAGTGAAGGTATATGATATTGTAAATCATGCATCCATTCCATTACTTTTGCATCCACTGTTATGCTAATGTCTCCATTTTTAGTGATCATTTATTCATTACTAGCATTCAACCATTTCTAATACATTCATTAATCTATTTCTCTATATAAAGGAGCTTCCTGGGAGTTTAAAATCAGCCTATGCATTTAGAATTATGACTTAATGGTGATGCCTACCTCTGCCAAGATGACATATATGAGACAGTTATTTCCATTACAAGTATTACTTCATATAATTTCTACTAATAATTTGTCATATTAACAGGTGACAATCTAACTAATGATGAGATCAAATTTATTGTTGATCATGTGATTCAAGAAGCAGATCTTGATCAAGATGAAAAGTTGTCTTACGTTGAATTTGAACATGTCATATCGAGAGCTCCTGATTTTGTTGACTTGTTCAGGATGACCATATAAGGCAACACCAGAAAACCAAACAATATTTCAAAGCAGTTATCTATTTGAGAGACTCATCATAAAGCTTCACTTAATATACTTTAATGTAGTGTTTATACAACAAATGAGATATTTGTTGTCACTATCTTATTAGCAGTACAGGAGTAGTATATCATATTGCTGACAGTACTTGCTAAGTTCAAAGGAGATAAAGATCTTAAAACATCTGGCTTCACCTAAGTCTACAACCATGTACCATGAACATCTGTGAATATTATTACTGATATCATCCCATACTACTTTGTTTTGAGTAAATATAGGTTACTACAAAGAGTGGGTACTATCATATATCATGAAATCACTTATAATAGTATTTATAACTAGGTGATGAACAATAAAACATATGCACACCAGATGGCATGGTTTTAATGTTCAAGCATGAAAAATAAATAAATTGTTATTTTTTAATTACTTTCAGTAAAGAATAAAAATAAACTTTAAAAGTACGTACATCACACTTGATAATAAAAATGATCATTACAATATAATAGGTGATGAATACCAAATTCATATTCTAAACTCAACAAAACATAGTATTCTAAAAGGAAATAATTAAAACATCACTCACTAATATCAAAATTAGTCTATTGATAAATCAGGGAACATTTGGACTTCATAACGATATTGAATTTCATATTTAACCCATGTTTCAGGAGCTGTAGATCCCTCAACTTGAAACCCTTTAACAGCAAGACCCATTCGATGTTCCTGGGACAGTATAAGTTACCTCAGCTTTCTCATTGACCATATCTGGTTTTTGCATGCCAGATTTTAATGTGATATGACACTCAAAAGTATGAGGTTGTGTTGTTGTATTATACGTACCAATACGCCACCACAATAGCTTGATGTTCTAATTCATATCTAGCGCTACCGAGATGAGTCTCAATTTGACAATCGCGACTTTAATTTTACGACGGAAACTTCCACGTAGACTGGCTGTGGAACCAATAGAACGTTGTGTACCAAATTTAGAACTCTGTTAAAAAGAGGCTACTCCAAGATGATGGAATAGGGAATTTAATGATAAGGTAGTTATCGGTCGTTGACGAAGATTATGTTTCTTACGAACAATAAATGAAGAAGTAATCTTAACACTATGTTGGGTCTGGTTATACTCCATTAAACATGATACATTAATGGAGGAGAGATATATGGGTCAATGGAGCAAACGCAGTAACTCGAATGTTGAACCATCTACAGGTTGAATCTAATCTCACGAGAAGACGTATACAACTCTTGATTAACACATGGATGTAATACAATATCTACTAGACGGACTTGTCTGTTCATACTCTGTGTGAGAGAGCTCTTTCCTTGCATTAGAGTAAACTCAATATCATTAAGAACTAGTTTACATTCAGGAGCACCAGTAAGAAAAGCTTGTACATAGATTCTAACTTAAAGATTTTCGATCTAAAACAGCTCCATCACAATCATTAATATATCAGATGATTCTTAACATCAACGAATACTTCATTGACACGATAAGCCACACCCCTTGCCCGTGTTACTGGTAACTGACGGACAGCTTCATTGATAGCCTCTAGAAAAACTCTGAATAATATTCAGATCATGAGATCCAAATTTCAGCAAGTGCTACATGTAGTCACATGTCCATTAAAGAAGACGTTTTAATGTTCGTTTTTCTTGGACTACAGCTTGCTGTAACTTGACTTGATGGAGCTTGCTACGTCGATCATACACTCGTGGTACAGGGTAGTTGTACAATGATTATGCTGAAGAACAACATCTTCCACAACAGCTGGGATACATCAGTTTATTAGTGGCTGGTATAGCTCCTTTCTTAATTGACAACACACATCTCTGATAGATGCTTTAACTGGTAGCCATTTTGTTTTGTACCAGTATACGTTTATTTAACTTGAGAGAAATGTCCCACTGGCGCTCCATCTTAAACTTACGAGTTAACTCATCTCATTTACAAACGTAGTTCGTTGAGGATCTCTATCTAAACTAGAATTACTGAGTCGGCGTTGCTGCTTGAGAGCATCCACTATTCTCACAGCACGATGAGAATCAGCTCGCAAACTTTGAGTACGTCTAAAAGGCAATGACTCCTCTAAAGGTTTGAATAGGCGTTTTCTTAAATGTGTCATTCAAGGCTGTCCATTCAGACTGGTTGGTCTCAGCATCCACACCAATTCGAGGACCTGAATTTATTTCTAAATCATCATTACTTTTAACACGTCGCCTTTTTTCAGCATCTCATTAGCATGACGTCTACGAACAATAGCATCATCGTCAAAACTTTCCCAGACTCGAACTGGTTCTGGTCCATTTTTTGGTTTTTCTGGATCACTAAGAATATCAGGTAAAGATGAGTGATGTCCCTCCTCATCATCTTCTTGACTTAACTCATTTGTAGGAGTCTCTGATCTATCTGGGTACTATATCAAACTGTTCCCAGTTTTCTGCTCTCATTGCAGTTCCTCCATTCATTGTAGCATGAGATGGGCTCTAGACCAGAAAAATCATCAGAAAAACGATTTTTCTTTATAATTGGTCTTTTGAGGTGACGCTGTCAGTGAGTCTACAAAAACTGTCAGTAAATCCTTCAACTGGTTTAGTTTTAGAAACTCTCCTCTACATTACTTATTGATTGAGCTTCAGCCATTGATCTAACAAAAATAAAGTACTTATAAATTAAAATTTAACAGTTAAAGTGCGTATATAGAACTTAAATATAACTGTTAACACGTTTAAGTGCATATTTGCAAAACTTAAATAAAATTTAATGACAATATATCGTTATATAATTGTACCTTTAATTTGTACTGATAACTCACCGTAGAATAGAAAAATAGAATGATAATCAGCAAAAGATCTTTCTCTCCTTCGTAGTTCAAGACAGGAAGACGGTCGTATTCGTACCACAGGAATCTTAATCCTATTGTACGGTTTCAACGTGACTAAATCCGCCGCATCATATCCGTATATTATTCGTCTTTAGCTCCACCAAGGACGCCGCAGCACCTGACACCTACTGATACTTCATATACAAAATGGCTTATCCAGGTGAAGGTTATAAAATGTCAATTATGGATTAAAGACAACACTCCAGAACAGATTAAAGAATTATGGAGAGAAAGTACTATACGTGAAAAAAAAAATAGCCTGCCAGCATAATGCAACAAAGATAGCTGATTATAAAGGAGAAAAAGGTATGATGGGTAGATTACAAGAATGAAGATTGATATATAAGGGATGTAAAGAATGCATACTTACTGGTAAAAATTTTAACAATATCTGCGGTTTTCTCAATTTATCATCACAACAGGAGTCTTAAATTTGATACAAATCAAATGTTTGTTCAATATATTATTGAACTGCCTCTGGTAAGTAATAAAATAGTTTATTTATAACAATTATTGGACAACTAGGAAACAAATAATCTTTGTTCTCTTTCAATTATACGCTAATCATGCAAGTCGGATTTTTATTTAATTGTCTATAATTGAGTAATAATAACTTTACAAACCCACACCTAAATTGGTTATCTAAAGAATTTCACAGTTATTGAAGAGTATGTGGTGCATCAGTTTATTATACAACATACTGTAACATAATCAAAACAGCACAAATAAATACACACAGTTCAATTAAATAGTGACCTTGTTTGAAGAATCAATGTTTACCATTTTCTATAAAATGACTTGTTGTTGATCCCAGCCAACCTATATTACTCCACAACAACTTTAAAGCTTAAAAGCAGATGTGTACCAGGATACCAGTATAGACCTTATTCAATGTTATAATCATATGATTTAAGCTACACTAACATGGTAAAAAAAGATTACCCATTATAAAGTTCACTTGTTCGGTCAAATGTATATCTTTATGTATGTATTTCTTGGGATCTAAGACACATTGGAACATAGTAGCCTCAAATTTACTTAGTCATGAAGAAGACGTTGTTCAAGTTGTATTTGGTAATCAATGCCCCCCCCCCCCCCCCCCCCCCCCCCAGTGCTCTATAGAACACATCTATAGCACGTAACAGAATAATGTAATTTAAATCTTTACATGTATCATAAGTTTTACAGCTAAATTAATTGACATCAAATCAAAAAAATGAGAAGTTTGTAGTTGCGTTGCAAAATATACTACTCTTAAAAAATCTACTAAATAAGACAAGAGATCGTTCCACTAGTTTACAAATGACGTTATGTTTAAATAATTAATGTTCAACACTTTTTAGCATGATCTTTCAGGTTAAATTACACATACTATAATAAACAAGAAGAAACCTACTGATGTATCTATCTTTATGATCAAACATTTCATATTGTGGAAGGATATAGTCAAAACATTAAAGAGAGATGAACCTACAGATCACAGTAACAAGTATGTCAAAATACCAATAATTATGCATTTATATTAAAAAAAGATTTATGAATATTAAAAACATATTGATATATTGAATTTTTAGATAAAGTGATTATACCTGTCCAATTCTGATCTAGGTTCTACCTGTACATTGATGGCGCGACCCAATAAACCAATACTATTCTTTCGAATTACCATATAGGGACAGGCGTCCACACTTGGAACATCCCACAAGGGGAAATGTCAGAGAGTGTTGTCAGAAGAGAATTCGATCGTTGCATTGGAACAAATTTATCAAAAAAACAGGAACTTGTATGGGTTAAGTAGTAATTATGTACTAAACTAATTATGCTAAATACACTTTGCCTTCCGTTGTTAAATATTGTTGACATACATCATACTACAAACAGTAGGGGGGCTGGTGGAGTTAGATACGGAGCGTGTGTTTATTCCTATTTTATTGCAGTACAAATTTTAGTATGTTTCCGGATGACGTCCGTAAATGTGAGCGTTTCAAATGGTAAATAGTTTTGTTTTAAATTGTTGAGAGAGGGTTTGAGCGATATAAAAAGTGAAGTACGGCAAATTATATATTACCGCTTGAGAACATTACTAGCAGAAAATCATTCTTTATCATCTTTTTGGAGCAACAAAGAGACTTGCTTACTGGGGGAGTACTTGTCCAAAGAGATCCAAGTTCACTTTGCAGAAAACGGGTTTATTCGTTCGTTCCAAATTGGTGGGTTCCTCTTGCGGAACTTTGGGCAAGCTGGGAAGTCAATCATGTTAAATGTCCACAGCATTTCGGAACTTTTTCATGTTTCTTGACCAATTAGCGTTTGTGAAGGGAGCCACACATTTACGATTTCCATTAAATGAAATATCTGAAACATTAAGAAGTTATTTTATTCTTTACAATGTATAATAATATTGTTGTGTTTTGGGGCAACAAGCTTGCGTTTCGTATCACATTTTTCCATTCAAATAAAGGGGACCT
>NW_024532937.1:0-71819 GCF_016097555.1 Gigantopelta aegis | reverse complement strand
AACTTTTTTCAGCATTTTTGGGTCTAGCTTATTATACATTATTGCATAAAATGTTAAAGAAAGTGGAAAATATTTTTGAGTGAAAAGACTTACGACCTTAGGGGATATAGAAAAGAAATGTTGGAAAGAAAACCCTATTATATATTGCACGGAGGAGATGAGTGAAGTTGGTTGAGGGAGGCAGTGAGCTACCTGATGAAACTTTTAATGAGATAGAGTCGTAACATTGAAGTGACTTGAGGTGTTGCAGACTGGACACACCCCTGTGATGGAGCAGCATTTTGAGCACAAGATGAACAGAAGAGGCTATGTCCACATGGAACAAGTGCTGCAACCACATCTTTCTCCCTACAGACCCCACAGAGACGTAATGGTAGTTTGGGAGGGGTTTTGGAGAACTAACGGCCATTCCATCAGACGAGTTAGAGATCCACATGAATAAGTTGGGCTTGGAGGATCTTGCTTCAGGCTCTCTCTCATGCTCCAAAATCAAACATCTTTGAATGACAGACAGAGCAGAGAGGGGCGGAGGTTCCAAAGGAAAAGGAGTTTCAGTTGCGTTAAAGGAGTTGCTTTGACTAAATCCTCTGGAACCTCCAAAAATGGCACTAGAGAGGGGAAACGTGTAGCAGGTTCAGCCCCTGGTGAAGATGGACATTTGAGAATCCATCCAATACCTCGACGCCATAAACAGAGTGATAGCAGGTGGACTAGCTGACGAACGAGGGCTGAACTGCTGCATGAGTTTGCTGCTACCATCAGAAGGTTTACGTCCGAGGGAAGAAGGTGGAGTAAACACAGTTTCCAAAGATGGCGACATGACTGAAGAGCTGTAGTCAGAATCATTGTCAGAATCATGACAGCCTCCAGTTCTCATAGCAATGTAGCTCTCAATTTCTTTCTTTGCCCTCTCAACATCCTCAGCTTTGCCAGAGACTTCAAAACAAGGCTCTTTATCTCTGGATGGAGTAACAATATGTGTGTTGGTAATTTGCTGGATTCTTTTAATGGTAGCTCCTTTGGGTCCCACAACCAAACCAACGACTCTATAGGGAACTTTAAAAGAAGGCAGAAACTTTGTCAAGGTCTGGGGAGTTGGAAGTTGGAGATTGACGAGGTCCAGTATTGTTCTTAGATGCTCTGATCTGCGTGAAATGTTCCGCTGCAGCTAGTACCTCTCGTTTAGCGGAGGAGACGTCCTCTGGCCGACCAGTAATGACGAAACTGGATCTTCGCCACGGACGGGCGTCTTTATGTAAGTGTTGGTTTTAGCTCTAAGCGCTTTGATTTTACATCCACAGAAAAGAGAAAGAGTAAATTCATAAGTTAGAATTTATACATGACTATCTCCCTAGAGAATCTATGTATATAGGCACAGTTATTCTATCACAATGTTTAATTCAGCACTACTTTTACGACACTATGATCTATTGATCACTACTGTCACAAACCTTGTCTTCCAACGATCTCTGCGACATGTTCAGAAGCTGGGCACAGCAACACACTGGGGTGACGTTCAGAGAGCGAGGAGTTCGAGGCAATCCAGGAGACTCGTCGCCATACATGCCAACATAACGCCTGATCATCGACCACAGTCGAATTGCTTAGGTTCAGCATAGACAACTCTAATGCAGTCTGAAGAGCTTGGTTGTTCTCCATGATAGGTCGAGTAGCCACTTCAGTCGTCATTTTTCATAGATCTGTAAGAGAAAGACAAAACGATCGAATAACTACAGTAGACTGAGTTGCAGTTTAGAGCAGCGACTGATTTCATCCAGTAATTAATATAAAGGTTATTAGTGATTCGTTGATGACCAGTGACAATATCATGAACACTAGAGAAAGATGAAACGAGACGGTAGCTAACTCACCAAAAGAAATGCCAGAAAGTTTCTGCAGATAATGACAACGAGTCCACACACGCACAAGTCGGACACTTCACAGCAATGAACAGCAAAGCCACTCAACTTGCGATGTTATTTTTTTGATAAATCACTCCACGAGTACTCTTATATTAACATTTTAGTGCAGTAGCCACACCTCCCTGGCGCCACAAATGCACATTGGTTTTTTAGACAATAAAAATGAATGTACCAGAACAATCAATGTACTTTATTGACTAAACATGAATTAGAAATGTTGTAAAGTTGCAGTGACATTTAAAAAAGATGGCACCAGTGTTGTAGCCATTTTTAAACTGCCAGAATCCATAAACTATATAGAAAAGACAGCTATTATATCTATTAATCATTTTATCAAACAATCTCTTACCTGATTTCCAAGATGAAGTGAAACTTTTGCAGATTGTTGGAGGATGATGATGCATTACTACTGCCTGGTAAAAGTGGTATTCGAGGTAAATTATTTGATAATGGTAATATGATGTGTTTCTCCTGATATGTTCCCTGTACTGGCATCCCTCTACATGCACAGGGACTATAGGTTGACCTTTTAGACTCATCAGAACACCACACATAACCTATTACTCAAAGATAATTTATTTCTAACAGTTTGTACATATTAGTTTACTGTTGATCTTTGAAGTTGTCTTTCTAACATACGAGAAAGATGAGGCAAAAAGACGTCATAATCAAATGGATCTATTTTAGAGCGAAGATAGTCTGTTAATTTGGTGCATTTCTCTTTTATATCCAGCTAGTGAGAGAGAGAGAGAGAGAGAGAGAGAGAGAGAGAGACGGAGAGAGAGAGAGAGAGAGAGACGGAGAGAGAGAGAGAGAGACAGACAGACAGACAGAAGAGAGACAGAGAAACAAAGAAAGAAGATAGCCACACATCAGAACAACATCTGTTAAAGATATTGATGATGATTTAATATAATCAACAGTAACTTAATATAATAGTGAGTATTCATCCAGAGGCATATGGCTTGATCTAATTACCCAGCTTGTTAGTTATATAATTAGTTCAGAGCTAAAAGCAAGGACAAATTTAATTATCTACCATCACAGTGGGATAGTATCCATGATCATTACACACCTGGCTCTCCCAAATTAGATGGGCAGAGATGGCCG
The DNA here is from genome assembly GCF_016097555.1 of Gigantopelta aegis. Classification (NCBI taxonomy): domain Eukaryota; kingdom Metazoa; phylum Mollusca; class Gastropoda; order Neomphalida; family Peltospiridae; genus Gigantopelta; species Gigantopelta aegis. The sequence goes on along the minus strand of NW_024532937.1, from coordinate 68,787 downwards.
AAACAAAACGAAAATCATATAACATCTGCAAGCTACATTCTTGAGATAACTGCACCTCACAATTGTCCTCTTTTAGCAAAAAATCCAGATAACATTCAAGTAATGTTTGAAACAAATCTCTAGCTAAATCTTGCAGAATGTCCCTTGAATAAAGAGAAGTAATGTCCATTAAATTGGAGTCATATTTATTGTTACCTATGAGTTACCCTACCTGTCCAAGTTGTGTGACCACCAATTCTACTAAGTTTCTTGGCACAAAGCAAAGAGTCCAGTAGTTAAATAAACTGAAGCCTAGCGAAAACAATTGGAGTAAAAGCTTGTACATGAAGTTGTAGTATCATTAATAGAATTATCACATAACATGATATAGCACTGCCCTCATTTACCAAATAAGGATGCACTTATAGTAAATTCACATCTTTTATTGCTTTCAAAAGCTTTGAAGTCAGTCAAATGTAACATGTTTTGTAAAAGTACAAATTACATTAGTTCTATATAATTACACATGTCATAGTATTAAATATAGCATGTGTTGTTATGCCAATCCTATTAGTGAGAACACAACTGTTATAATGACCAATGACTATCATAGCTAGTAAATGGATAATATATTAACAAAACTCACTTGAGATGGAACAGAAATCACAGACGAAATTTTCTGTCCATCTTCAGCTTCTTCTGTGATATTAATCTCCTCCCAACTCTAGATGGATAGATAGAATAATATAAATGAGTGTGCTATTGACAGATCTTACAGTTGAGCTAGCTAGAACAGCAGTGTCCAGTTCAGAGCATAAATATTCCTTAAATTTGCTGCAAATGTTACTAGACATGCTGATACCAGAGCCTATGAGAGTCAAAAAGAACAACACAATAAACAATTATATAAAAAACAAAACCATGGTTACAGTGACTGTAAGTCTTCAACAACATTTACTTAACAGAAAAGTCACATTGTGGGTTACTAAACAAATTCTGGTTCAGTAGCAACCATCACTAAGGATTACATAACCGGATAAAGGGACAGTAAACAGGAACTAACACTGACCACAGGAGCCTGAGTGATTTTATAAAAAATTTAGTTGCAAGAGTAAAAGGAAACCAGAACTTCCTTAGTTGATGAGTGGGTGTTTTATTTATATTAGAAATATAATACAGTTTAATACATTCACTATGAGATAGTATGAAATAGTTATGTGGAATTGTGATGACATTTACAACAATGATGTCATGTATTAAATTGCACTTATTAGCAATCCCATATATAAGTTAACCCCTATACATTTAATTAGAACTAGCAATAATACCGATATTATCTAAACTAGACTAACCTAAATCATTAGGTATTAGTCACAATGACAATAATATGTAATGTTATACTGACATTAGAGCTTATTAAATTATATGAAAGTAAAATACTGATGTTTACTAGTCTAGAGCTTACTAATGGTAGCCATCCTAGGTTGCTGTGGTTAGTTATTAAAAATAGCTATCCTAAGTCATTATGATAAATGTTATGTTCACAAGACTTTGTAATGGTAGCTGTCCAAGTGTTCGCTAGCTAACCAAGACATCTTCAATTTGACAAATAGCAAGCTATGATAAATAAATGATAAACAATATCTAACGATTTTCCGATTCTATACTAACTAAAAGACAGTGGTCAACTAGAACAAAGTGTCGTTGTAAGGGTACAATATTGGGCATGTCCATTTTGTGATGAATTAACACGAGAACAGCTGCTTGGGACTTGTATTGACACTTAATAAAGTGTGTTTTTGAAACCAAATGGCTACCAAGTGTTGACAACAGTTTATGAAAGATTTCATATGGATTCTGTACATAATAATAATATATCATTAACAGTGAAGCCAATCTGATAAGGACACCATATTACTACAACTCTTATGACACACAAATGAGTCAATTTATATAATAATGTGTGTATATAGACTCAAGCACTAATAATATAATGCATTAAACTTTAATACATAACAAATTGTCAATCAACTATGCTATACAGGACTACCATACCTGAATAGTTTCATTAGCCTTTGCTGCAACAAACATGGCCACTTTCTTTGATTGTAGCTAATAGACAAATAAGAAATAACACTATCACAATTACATGATATCTTAATAATAACTCCAGTAAATGAGTTTGTTTTATTAACTGTATACATAGACATTGTTGTTGCCATTAATAGATGATATACATTGAGTTCAGTACATGTATATAGACATGTGTGTGTGTGTGTGTACTTAGATTGATATGGAAAGTAATGGATATAAAAAAACAGTTTGTACGTTTGTATTGTGTATGTATGGACATGCACATGAGGAGTGGAGGGAGAGAGAGAGAAGAGAGAGGAGAGAGAGAGAGAGAGAGAGAGAGAGAGAGAGAGAGAGAGAGAGAGAGAGAGGAGAGAGAGAGAGAGAGAGAGAGAGAGAGAGAGAGAGAGAGAGAGAGAATTTTTCTTACATTAATATGAGGCTTCTTGCTAGTTTGAGCAGCTCTCCATCCCCTAGTAAGAGGATGAACAAATAAACAAGAGAGTCTAATTACTAGTTTATCTTTAAACTTTGAAACATTATCAAGTGAACTACCCAGAAACCAAGAGGGGTGGAAACCCTGTACCCCAAGTTCAAAAATAGCATTACAAGATCCAGTCAGAAGGCCTGGCTTACATTGCTGTGGCAGGCTTTATTCAAAACAAGGAGTGACTAAGGGCAGGGCTATAATACTAACACACCACTAGAAGCTTTAGGACAGAGATAACAAAAGTGGGGAGAGCCAACCTCTTTGGACAAACCACCTCTTCTGTTGGCTCTTTAGCTACAACCTTTGTTGCAGCATGCTACAGCAACATTAGCCCCTCCAAATATACATTGCAAACCTGGTGAGTAAGGGTAGTTGACTCTTGATGAGCACTGTCAACTATTTGTTGTAAACTTGGAGTAAAGTCAAGTAGACATTGACAAAGTCTAGCTAATAGAAGAACTCGTGTGTGCGTGTGTGTGTACGAGAGAGAGAAAGAGAGAGAAAGAGAGAGAGAAAGAGAGAGAGAGAGAAGAGAGAGAGAGAGAGAGAGAGAGGAGAGAGAGAGAGAACAATATCAAGAAGAAACACACAGACAAAGAGAGTAAGTGCATTGCAAACCTATCAAGTACAGCCCAATTGTGAGCTAGGGAGCTATTCTCCTTCAAATCTGTAACAATGGGTCCAACAACATTGTCAACCACAACAAGGAGTCTAAGAAGACAGAAAGTTTGTTATGAAATAAACAGAAACTAAAATAAATGACCATCCCTCATCGAAGACAATCTACCTTTGCAATTTGAACAAGTACAAAATAAACTAAATAACAAACAATTTTTTTATTATCTGTTAATTTTATCTTATCAAAACTTATGTTAAAAAATAACATTAACAGATAAAAAATAAACATTGTACATGTTACTAACAATAATTGTATTATATACAATGTTGAGTTAGGGCTGTATTAAAAGATGATATGTAACTATAACCACAGGATAAATGTGTATTAAGATAATTGTATTATATGATGTGATGAGATGATTGTAACTATAACTGCATGAAATAAAATTACAGACATGACCGACACATCTATGGCTATCTTTTGTCTAGTGAACCCATACATATTGACTATACTACCATTTTGGTTAATACCAATCCTGAGAATATACTCACCAACATTGAACACTATAACTTAATTAGAATAAATGTTATCACAAGATGGTCAGCAATAATGAGTAACTGTGAACACATGCTAACCTTAAACCATTCATAGAAAGGGAGTGTTAGAGAGGCTCACCTTTCATATAGCTAGTAATGGCTTCTAATAGGAAAGCTTCAATATTCACCAGGTCACTGTACCAATTAAATGGATAATCCTCTCCATTGGCCTATGATGTAAACAAGTTTAGATATAAATCTAAAATATTAATATTATAATAACAGCTGTGCTAATAAATTATATGACAGCTGTACTTCAATAATTTAATTGCCTATACCATCAATATTTGTCCTATAACAATGTAATATTTGTATACACCAAAACTTTATAGTCAAACTGGCTCCAAGTCAACTTAAAAAGTTAATGAATATAACTAACTTGAGAGTATCGAGAAAATGAAGTGGATACAAGAGAAGAGTTTGTCTCTTTAGTACAGTTAGAAAAACTAGTAATATCTTTCAGTAAGTATTCTAACTGTTCACTGAAACTATGACAAAACTAAAGAAATAATTGAATAAATGATATTTGTAGTAACACAATGTTTAAGTTAAATAATTAACTGTTTTAAGTTGTTTTAATTTATGATGAAAACAATTTTGAGTTAAGTAGACATGGACCACAGTTTCAATGAATGACACACAGTTTCAATGAATGGATACACAGTTTCAATGAATGGACACACAGTTTCAATGAATGGACAAACAAAGTATGATAAATGGATTACCTTAAATCTGAGGAGTACAACTTAATGACTTCATTTTAATGAATGAAGAGTGCCTTCTCTTCCATGGATCTCTCTTAAATCTGATTCCATTTTTTGTTCATCTTGTGTCAGCCATAAAAAGACATCATGTCACTATCAGGAAGAATTCCTCTATATTAGATTCCTGTCGTTCAACAAGTTGATGAAGAAGATCTGAAGTACGTCCCTCAGCCTCAATCAATTGTGATACAATAACATTCTATACAAAAGAAGACAGCAATAACAAACAGATAATATATAAATTAATTATACAGTTATCATTATACTATGTACTGTATATAGTATGAACTTAACATTTAAAACTACAATATTTTCATTAGCACATTTATCTGTAGAAGTATTGGATAGATTATATAGTCATGTCTGTACTATAGTAATTGTATTTCATACAGTTATAGTTACATTTTATCCTGTGGGATATTATTGTATTGTGTGTGTTATCATAATCACTTAAAATTTAAATCCATATTGACAGCTTTATCAGAGAGAGAGAGAGAATGTGAGAGGAGGAGAAGAAATGATTAGTCTGTTTTAAACTACACACTAATGTATGTGATACTAGAGATATATAGGTTGTAGGAGAAGATAAGAGTATTTGAATAATTAGATTATTATCTCTACTACCACACTAAAAACAAGTCTATCCATCCCATCCATCTCCCATCCATCTACTCTATTATATTACTACCATCTGTACATTCATTAAAAGTCACAGATGACACTACTCTATCGTGTTTATCTTATAGAGATCTTACAGAGTAAATTATGAATTACTATTTGGGCTGACAGCCAACTTGTGTTCATACAATGTTATTATCACTACTAGTTCGGTTGACTTTGATGATCAATGATAACATTGATTATAATTCATCTAGGATGTGTACTGATGAAATGTATATATAACAAAGAATGTAGAGTGAACCTATCATTATATTCATACTACTTATATTGATGTACTAATGCTATATATATGTAGATAATTATAACACACACAACAACACACTCTCTCTCTCTCTCCTCTCTCTCTCATTTACCTTAGCTCTATCCAGTAAAACAGGTCGTAAAAACTGGTCATACAAATTTATGTTATATCCTACAATATTCTGACATATCTCTGACCATTCCACTTTTAAAGAGGTAAATGTTAGCTTCACAGTTTTCATCATCTCCTGAGGGCACAAGGCTAGAGGCAAATGATCCAAAACACATTGGTGTTATCATGGACATACCTCAGACAAGAGTGATAAACAATATCTCTAATGGCTGCAAACTTTCAAAGTAGTAACATGTGATAGCAATTGTCCTATACCACTATGCACTATCTTTAGACACTTGAGAAGAGAGAGAGAGGGGAGAGAGGAGAAGGGAGACGAGAGAGGAGAGTAGAGAGAGAGAGAGAGAGAGAGAGAGAGAGAAGAGAGAGAGAAGAGAGAGAGAGAGAGAGAGAGAGAGAGAGAGAGAGAGAGAGAGAGAGAGAGAGAGAGAGAGAGAGAGAGAGAGAGAGAGGGAGAGAGAGACGGTAGGGAGAGAGAGAAGAGAGAGAGGAGGGAGAGACAATCATACTGGTTGTTTAGCTAGCAATTCATGTCATTGAACTTATAATAACAAAAAATCTTATCACACCATAGTGTATTCCCAAGCTAATGCACTGAAGTCTTACTCAGACCATGGAGGGAAAACGGAAGCCTTTGATTGCCAGTAGTTACCAGTGGGTAGGCAAAACACATATAAAAAATTAGAATATTTTTAAGACATCATCCTTTGATAAGAACTACTAATATAAACTTTCACTGAATAAACCTTAAAAATCACACAGCCCTTACAATTCATAGACAATACACTATTATAGTAGTAGTACAGTAGTAATAGAGTTTCCTGTATCACTTATAGTGTGGTATAACATAGATTAACTAATATACAAGCAATAACAACTAGTATACTATATTTAGTATATTGTGTATATAATGTTATTTACAGATTACATAGACTAAGATATAATGTGCATCATATATGAATGGTATCATATATGAATGATGGTTTGAATATACGAGATGTTAGTGGACATTAGATAAGATAACTTAACTTCTACATTTTCAAACAATGCTCTCGTGTGTCCATTACAGTAAATACACATCATAAGAGGTTAACTGGTATGTAAACATTATGTAATAATCTCAGCCATTAGATGATATTTAACTGTGTCAATAACATTATGTCAACCAGATGGTAGAGTCAATTAAGAGAGACAATTCAAAACACTGTAAGGATGAGTAGATTACAGAAAATAATAAATAATATAATAAGTAATCAGCTGGTAAAATAGTTAGCTCTATTACTTCTACTCTTTGATTAATTGCCGTACTTACAATTACTATATGAACTCAGTCACGTTACTTACTGTTCAAGTCCATTTCGTTGTATTTGTGTTAATACAATCTATATCTAGATCTGTAGTTAAATAACCTCTTGGTTTTGTAGGCTGGTGAACAGAGTTAATGAAAAAAAAGATCAGTAAATGAAGGGAAGGATGGCTGTATAAATATACAATTGCTCAATGGATGAACAGATACCTGTGATAAATCTGGTAGATTATTCATTAATATTCTGGAATGTGATATTCTACTAAGAAAATAAATATTTAATACATAAACCACGAAAGCTGATGAGGGATATGGTTTATCACTTTTTTCTTATTATAACAAACAATAGACATGTTCCAGCTGTTAGCTTTCAGTGTGATATATTGACTTATCAAAGAGCCATCAAACTATCGTATTCCACAACCAAATGTACAATATATTTATAATAGTAGATAGGTGACACCCACATGTATAGCCACTCCTTCTTAATTCCCTATTATTTCATGAGAAAGCTTAGAACTCTCCCAAAAGAAGAAATGAAAAACCATCTAATGTAAACAACAATTATTCCCTAAGTAGGATCATGTTAAAACAATGAGGAATAGAAGGCTAAAGAAATAGGATTATAAAGGTTGCATAGAAACTTGCTGTTTATATTATAGCTCTCTTATTTCTCTTCCTCTCTCTCATAGCTGAAATAAATCATTTTAACAACAATTTTTTTAATAGAACATTTTGAGCTCCTCTCTCTCTCTCTCTCTCTCTCTCTCTCTCTTTCTCCTCCTTTGTGTGTGTACATATTACAGTATTGCTATTATACCTTTGCTGGAATTAGTGATATCGCATTTAGTTGCTGTAGTAACTTGATTGAGCTAAATATAATTTGTGAATGGTCAAAAAAACACTCCAGTAACATACAGTGAAACATACAGTGGGTATACAGTGAACATACAGTGGGTATACAGTGGGTATACAGTGAACATATGGTGGGTATACAGTGGACTACAGTGGATATACAGTGGTAATACAGTGGACATACAGTGGATATACAGTGGGTATACAGTGGACAACAGTGGATATACAGTGGACATACAGTGACATACAGTGAACATACCAGTGGGGTATACAGTGAACATACAGTGAACATACAGTGGGTATACAGTGAACATACAGTGGGTATACAGTGGACATACAGTGAATATACAGTGGTATACAGTGAACATACAGTGAACATACAGTGGTATACAGTGAAACATACAGTGGGTATACAGTGAACATACAGTGGATATACAGTGGATATACAGTGAATATACAGTGAATATACAGTGGGTATACAGTGAACATACAGTGGGTATACGTGGGTATACAGTGGACATACAGTGAATATACATGGGGGTATACAGTGAACATACAGTGAACATACAGTGGTATACAGGAACATACAGTGGTTATACAGTGAATATACAGTGGACATACAGTGGATATACAGTGAATATACAGTGGACATACAGTGGGTATTATACATAATATATCCATCTGTCCATCTACTCATTGTTAACAAAGTTTACATACTTATCATTCTTAAAAATGAATCACACAAGAAATCTTCAGCCATAATAGATCAATCAATCCACACATCCATTTATCCATCCATGTATCCATTATCCATCCATGCATCCATTTATCCATCCATGTATCCATTTATCTCATACCTCCATTATTCGATACAAACAATTTGAAATCAATACAAGAGAATATCTTAAAGTGAGAATGATTTCCCTAACAGTTACTTTAATACTCTTCACTACATAAAGATAACAGAAGTGTGTAATATTTATTACCTATATAACCCATAGTAACACATCAATACTGATATGCAGGTAATAGGAACTAATCTTAAAAGTATTTTTATAAGATGTTTAGCTTGTGAGATTACTACGATAATAGTGTATCTACTACTGGAATCAATTGAAAATCGCTGCAACTCTTGTAGGAACTACTTCCTAATCACTAAAGTTATTGTTTGATATAAGTACAAGAATGAACAGTACTTCTTGTTCAATATATAAAATAAATCATGTTATCCTGTACCTAGAATTCTTACCATGATGAGAAGGAAGATGACATAGATTACTAAGGCACCTATAGGAAAAGAGGAAGACATTAATAGTATTAAATTGATAAGAATGGTTTCTTAGAAGTTAAAGAATAACAGTGATATGATATCATATGACAACAGTTTTTGAGGTGTAAGTAGTTATGAAGGAAGTATATGAGAGACAATATTCTGTCTTCCTCTTAACCTGTCTGTCTTCAAGAAACCATATAAATATCTTCCCCATGGGACAATTTTCAAGTAACATAATTACAAGCAGACACTCTATTGTGTTCTGTAGTAAATAATAGAGTAATGAGTATGGGTATGGAGTGGTATGGGTATGGAACAGTATGGGTATGGAATGGTATGAGTATGGAGCAGTATGGGCATGATTAGTATGATATAGAATGGTATGGGAAATGGAGCAATATGGGCATGGATTAGTATCAGTATGGAATGGTATGGGCATAGATATGGAGTATTATGGTATGGAGCAGTATGGGTATGGAGTCAGTATGGGTATGGAGTAGCATGGGTATGGATGATATGGGTGTGGAGTGGTATACATTATGAAGTGGTATAGGTATACCTGTAAAACTTCATATCTTCCATACTTCATACCCATACTACTTCATACCTATACTACTCCATACTCATACTACTTCATACCCATATTTCATACCCATACCACTTCATACCTATACTACTCCATACTCATACTACTCCATGAACATGAATTGAGAAATGATTATATGTGGTAATAAAAAGAATAGTAATGAAAAAATTAGGAATGAGGATATGAGTATGTATTATATAATGGAATCAATATGAAGTACATAATGTACCTTTTCTTGTACTTGTAATGACTGAAGGTAACTATGACAACTCTATAAGGAATTCCAAGTAATCCGTGACACACACAGCATGTCAACACTTACTTTCAAAATAATGTCTTTAAAACGGCAATTCTCTGCCATAACTGTAACAATACCTGGGCTAAAAAAAAAGATTATTATGTTATAATGGTACTTATAATGCAATAAAGACAACTCTGATAACATATCACATGACAAAGTGTTAGCATCACATGACAAATTGTTAGTATCAATTGACTAACCCATTTGATATCCATTGTACGTAATCTTGAACAGTATGTTTCATAATAAGATAACTAAGACCAGCAATAAGATGTTCTTTCTTTTCAAGATAAACCCAAATCTTTAGAGAGAGAGAAAGAGAGAGAGAGAGAGAGAGGTAAAGAGGTAACACTCTAATTTATACCTTCTCTTGTAGTTCCATAAACCAGTCTAATTTGTGCCGATACAGACTGATTTGCACTGTATACAATGAACATTCCTAACATGTTATTGATAAGTGGGACTAACCTGTTGTGGGCGGAGCTTGTTGACCACCTGTTCCCTTGAGAAAATGAGTTTGTTGCAATTGGCGACTACTGTTCTGAACAGTAGCAATAAATTGACAATCTAAATGGATATACCATGCTATATCATATGATAATCACATGACTAGGTTTCTACCTTAACAGCTGCATCTTCATAGATAAACAGAGTCGGCCGCTTCAATCATATCACGATAACGCTCACTGAATTTAGAATAAATAACGTTATTTTTGAAGTGAACATACCCCACAAGTTGACGAAGTTCTTCCTTTTTCCTCTCAATATCCAACCTAAAAAACAATATAAGTGACAAACTTTCTATCTACGTCACATGAACGAACCTTGCCTTCTGTTCAATTTGTCGTATCTCAGAGACAGTACGATTAACAAACAAATTCTCTGCTTGATTATCCTCATTCCCAGGCAATTTAGAATGGGAATCTATCCACATAAACATTGATAAATAAACGAACTAAAGTATACTGAAACAACCTTTTACTGAGATATTGGTAGCCATTTTGAAGTAGGTGGGAACTCAACTAGACTTGGTGATAAAAACTCAAGTGTCTGTGATATTTGAACTTTAGATAAACAGATATAATGTGCGAATTGATAAATAAATGTTATACAGTCTAACCTGTCTCTTCAAGGTAGCTTATTATAAGTATACGGAGTAATGACTATTTTTATTAGCATTATTTTTCTGTACAATTTTCAGCATGTTTTCCGTTCACATCCGTAAACGTAATAACCACGTGGAAAGCCTCAATGATCAGCTCCACCCATCTACATGATTAGATGCAAGGAATGTGACAAGCTGAACCAGCACATCACAACAGCAAACAACTATGAAGAAATGCTTGGCCTCTTGGTCAGGTGAATCCCTTATCCATTTTGGTGTTCTCGAAATTCTGGGCACAGCTTTTCTCTGTTATGGTTAGCAGTAGCCAATGGTCATGTCCCAGCTTGGCTACCAATGATAAGTGACTGTGCAGTTCTAGCTCCAGAGAAATATCCCCTTTAGATTGGAATGGTTACAGGGAGCTCTAATGGTAGCTCTATTGTCCTGTGACAGTTTATTATAAAGATGAAAATACACGTTATAACAAAGTTAAGTGCTGTATTTGGTCTCATAGCTGCAGCAGACTGGGCGTGGTAGGTGTAGTCAACGAAAAAGAAGATCCACCTGTACATGATGGGGAGTTAGAGTGAGTATATTCTTGCAATTAAAATGAGTCAGCCCCTTAATTTTGAATCATATAAAAAGTAGATAATGATAGTTTATTGCTCTTTTTAGCTGCTGCAGTGATATTATTTGTTAGCTTTTAATATCTACATGCTTCTCAAACTCTTTGCGAGTTACCAGTTTTCACTGGAGAAAGTGTCCTGTCTCTCTTTCTTTATAAAATTCTCTGTGCACATCACTGGTATTGTAGCACTGGTGGATACATTCTTACCAGTAAGTGTCTACATACATTGTACATAATGTATCTATTGTTTTTTTTAGAGTATTTTCCTATCCCGACCAGTTCTATATATCTAGCTATCTTTGAATGGTAAGTAAATGTTTTCTTAGCAAGCAACTTTAACATTGTAGACTTTTAAAAACAATTTTAAATTGTATAAATAAACTTAGATACTAAAATATTGTAAGCATATTTATGTGTAGTGAGTTATTTATTACATAGATAAATACATCCAATACTTTGCATGGGTGGAGCTTTAGGAACTATCGCTCACCAGCAAGTACTTATAGTAATAGTTTTAGATACTGCGCTGCTTCTGAGCTTGCTTTAAATTTTTTCAGAGTCTCATTAAAATCAGCACTCATTGCTAATTTTAAGAAATTTTGCACTAATCATGGAGTTAGCAATGAAGTTTAAATTGTATTATTTTTAGGTCCAATTTTTTTTGGTCTTTTGTGTTTTTGTGTTGAGTTTTTCACTAGACAATATGAAAACTGTTAGCTTAGCAGAGATTATGGAGACACAGGAAAGAAAAAGTTATTATCAACTTGATGCTACTACCCTCCCTTCCTTAATGAGATTGCAGAAAAGCAACCAATACCACAAGTGTGACAAACATAGTTTTATTATATTATATTGATATGTATATATTATTATTATTTTTATTGCTTGTGTGTTTGGAAATGGCTAATTACTTAGCTGAATAATTTACTGTATTAATTTTAATATTGAGTGCTATTAAAATTAATATTTATAATAATTAATTTTTTATCTTGCACAATATAATGAGCCACGCCCACTTTCAGCTCCACCTACGCTTGCCTATAAAAAAAATATTCATGGTCTCTCGTGACAGTTATATTTTCCAGTAGATTATGGATAACATAATCAGCAAGGTTAGAAGTTACGACTTTTATTCACACAGCTACTCTACAAATCACTGGCACACCATTTCTATGTTATGGATTAGCAGTGGCCAATGGTCATGTACCAGCTTGGCTACCTATGATAAGTGATTGTGCAGTGGAAGCTCCTGAGAAATATCCTTTTTAGATTGGGGATAAGTTTAGGAGCTATACTAAGGATGGTACAAGTCTACTCCGCTTATCATTCAGACACTGGTTTCTCAAAGAATCGATTATGTTTGATTCTTGGTCTGCTAGCATCGTCTGGGTCTTGGCATTGCCGGAGCTTGTCAATGAAAAGGAAAACAATAGTCTTCATTCAAGTAAATGAGATACCATATCTAGTTATCAATGTGTATGTATTATTATTATAGGCAGTGCTGTTGTGTTCTTTTTTGCCTATGAATTTTACATGATTGTTATGACATGGTACTCTATCAGTGAGGACAGAGTTGGCATCGTGTCACTAACTGTCAAACAGCTGTGCACCATTGTAGCTGGAATAGTGCTTATAGCATTTATATTGATGAGTAAGTTTATAATACAATCACTCCTTTGTAACTGGCTGATGTTCTCCAATGCAGGTACAAACTGGGAAAAATATCAGTTATACATTGCAATGTGTGAATGGTAAGTGTTATTTATTATTTATTATTTTCCCTGCTCAATCAGTTCTTGTGTTGTACTTTCATTTTTCCAAATAAACTTTTACAAACAATAACATTATTGTATTCTCTTGTATGCATCTGTCCCATTCATCCATCCATTCATCTATTATTATATATGTCCATCTATTTATCGTTTCTATCCATTTGTCCCATTTGTCATATATTATTAATCCATTTTATAGGATTGGTACTGGATGTATTTTGATTTTCCAGTGGACGTTTTGCATTTGATTTCTCAGAGATTTATATCTCTGAAATCAAATGTGATAAACTCTGTATTAAACAATTACAAACTGTTACAACAGATAGTCCACCATCTTACTATGAATCTTTAATGAAAAGAGTGAAGCTAATAAATGAATCACGAAACTATGAACAATCATTTGCAGCTTAATGTATTTTGACAATAGTTCTTTATATAGCCATATTTATGATTACATCATATATTACAGCTAAAAATAGAACAATTTTCATTGCTATAACTTCACATAGTTCATTGCTAATTAGTATTACTTCCTATGATGGAGAACATATTAGCAAAAACTAATGCCCTACTCCAATTCATTTGGTATTTTGTCAACTTTGCAACTATTTTAATTTGCTATGGATTAGCAGTAATTACATGGCCATGTCCCAGTTTGGTTGCCTATGATTAGTGACTGTGGAATTTATGCCCCTGAGCGTTATCCCTTTAGAGTTGGACTGGTAATAGGAGCATTGTTATAGCTCTTGATGTTATTCTTTCTTATGGTGCTGGTATTGGTTCAAAGAAAAAACTCTGTTTAATATCAGGTTTGGTATCATCAGTAGGGACTAGCTATTGTGCTGTTGTTAACTTAGAATGAAAATGTCTACATACATTTCATGCAAGTATGAATATAATATTAAATACAGCTGTGATTCTTCTATATTTTATTTAGTTGGTGCTGCTTTTTTTTTTTGGCTATGAAATCTATATGATAATTATGACCGGTATTCACTTGAAGAGAAGAAGCTCAAGATGGGTTTTAGGTCATTGACAACAAAAGAGGTGTGTTCCATTACTGGAGTAATAGCGCTTCTGTTATATGTGGGTATTGGGTAAGTCCTTTTTGTTTTAACTGATCTAAAAACCACTTTCTTTGCTGGCGCATCAAACTAACTATGAAGAAAACAGATTGTACATGCTATATGTGAATGGTATATTAACTATAAATACTTTGTCTTATAAATATTATCACTTTGTTTTAGGTATGGTCTATTTTGCATTCTAATTTTCCAGTGGACATTTGCTTTTGATCTTTCAAAGGTCACCATGTGTCAGATCATCAACTTTGAAGACTGTAATTATTACCCCAAAATCTAAAACTCAATGAATGTTTTTTAAAACATATATATAGTAAAGCATATTAATATAATCCATTGGACTCATTCTCAGTCAGCTTTCAAATTTGAGAATGAGGATTTTCATGTTCTTTTTACATCATTAACATCTGCTGTTCCCCATATAATACATGTTTACTTATTAATTCATTTGACCATATGTTCAGTAATGGAGAGATTAAGTCAAGTTTCGTTGTCTTTCATTATAAGAGTCGGTATTGTTTCATTCTATCCTGACTGTTATGATATGTTATGTAATAGCTGTCACTAAGGATCATGTAGATATAATTGTCAATGATCAGTGATTGTGGGTTCATGAAACCCGAACGTATTTCTTTGGTTTCGGGACAACAGTGGCAGCAGTAATTCTTGCAACTGGAAGTATCGGTATTTATCTCAGTAACACAGCATATCAGAGCAAATTAACTTAATCCTTAGCCTGGTAGCTTCATTGTCACTGGCAGTAGTGGAATTGTGAGTCAAGTTGAAAAACTGGACAGTACACACAAGTTAGTTTCAGTTTCATTTGTAAAGGTATTATGACTATATTTTTAAACACATTTTTAGTTGCTTCTGTAATTTCTTTGGAGGATACGGAATATATGTTTGGTTATAACATATTACTCTGGGCAGAAAAGAGTGAGGCTGTCCCTGTTATTAATACGTCTTTACGTGTACTATAATTGGTGGACTGGCCTTAGTTGTGTTTATAATGTTACGTAAGTCAATGGACTGATAAATTGGTTAAAAGAGTGAATAGATAGATGAATAAATTGATAATTTATGAATATGTATAGTGAAGTAAACAATTAAATTAATTAAATTAATTAATTATTAACAGTAATTAAATTAAAATATATGATTTCAGATCTTGACTGGGAGAAGTATTATTTTATCATTGCAATATCAGAATGGTAACTATAGTTGTATAAGAATATAATACAACAGTCTTCTCTCTCACTTCAGGATACTGTTGATTAGTGGCATTCTTTTTCAATTATCTCTGTCATATGAACTACAACATGTCCAGCTGTGTTGGATCAAGGTATGTGTGAAAAGACAACATCTACTCAACACAAAACATCTGTCAATGTCATATGACAGACGGTACACTCTATAGTTTAATATCTCTTGCTAAAAGTGGTCAATTGTTTCATTATGCTTATCATAGAAATATTTTGGCATTGTAATAATTATTAAATAACTTTAATTTTAATTATTTTACAGTTTATTAAAGACATTTTCAATTTCTTACAAATAAAATGTACAGCTTACATGACACATGTAATGAACATGTAAACAGTACTAGTTATTATTAATAGTTATTGAAATTTATTAAAATTAGTCTTCATTAAATTAATTTTTCATAAGATTTCTTTTTTATTTTCTTCCATGGTTCTTTTTAATGACAACATAAACTTCCACCCACTAAAACAAGGAGACCTGGAACCCCTAACCCAACAATAATAGTAATGATGACAATAAACGAGATTTTATCAGTGGGTGGAGTTCCAAAGCCCAACAAAGCAGTCCCTATAAGAAAAATGAGTTTTATGCTAACAGGAAAAGGCTATAATGGATGAATGTCATGATTAATGGACAGATAGATTATACTAAAATGGACATATGTATTACAATGGACAGATAGATTATACTAAAATGGAGATATGTTTACAATGGACAAATAGACTATACTAAAATGGAGATATGTATTACAATGGACAAATAGATCATACTAAAATGGAGATATGTGTTACAATGGACAATAGATTATACTAAAATGGATATATGTATTACAATGGACAGATAAAGATGCTTAAGTACATACCATGTGACATAATCAGGATTTGGGTTGTTCTCATCTTTCAGTACCCATTACCAAATACACAGTAGTCACATTACTAACAGTACTTTCATTAAAAGAGCACTTGCTAAACGTGGAGGAAAAGTGATGTTCACTACAGGAACTCCTGGGACAAAGAGTGGCTTGTTCTGCTGAGGTAGATTTACGTTTATTAGATAAATATGATATAGGTTTCCATTGAAGATACCCTCCTCTATTATCAGTTTCTCCAACAAGTAGCTGTAAGTACGAAATATAGAGGGAGTGTACTCATCATCACGAGAGAATTGTTTGTTCTACTGAGCCACTAGTTAGATTATCTCTCATGAACCAATAACATCTCTAGAACTAGCCGACCATAATCCACTGGGCTATGATATGAGATTTCATATTGAAAGTTTTGAAAAATAAAATCAAAAGATGTAGAATTCTCATTGTATTTTGTTTTAGGGAAAATAGCCTAGACGACCAGAATCAGTAGGAAACATTGATCTAAGAGGACAAAAACAGGTTTTTAGAATCAAGTATTACAGTTTTTCGCAGCCAATGAGATCTATGAATATGTTGTATACACATTGCCACATTGTACATTTTCATAAAAGCCATTTCAAATAGGATGCTCATATTTTGCAAATATTCTTAGAAATGTAGTGTGATATACAAAGAAGATTCACATCTACACAC
Organism: Gigantopelta aegis; assembly: GCF_016097555.1. Classification (NCBI taxonomy): domain Eukaryota; kingdom Metazoa; phylum Mollusca; class Gastropoda; order Neomphalida; family Peltospiridae; genus Gigantopelta; species Gigantopelta aegis. The sequence goes on along the minus strand of NW_024532937.1, from coordinate 51,480 downwards.
CCACCTACCCACACACACATGATGGTGTATGGTCACAAGCGAGTATGTGGTTATTATGACAATAACCATATGAACATTTATTGATTAACTCACTTGAATATCCCAGTGGAATGTTGAATTAGAGTCTCTCCCAGTGAGTTTTGCTGGTTAGCATTATCAAAAGTCCAGTCCAGATCACTACAAGGAAAAATTTCGATATGTTGTTTATTATTAGAAAGATCACTTGGGTTGAAATCTTTTTGCAGCTTTAAAATTCTCATCTCTAAACTCAATAAGATTATTGAAGACAATTGAAAATGAAAAAGTTCCATCATATCCTGGTATAGCAGCTGATCCATATGTTTGGTTCTCAAAAAAGTCTCCCATTCAATTAGCATTTTTGATAGAGTCACGGGCAATCAACTTGTGTGGGGGAGGTGATAGTCATTAGTAGCGTTGGTGCACCAACTAAACTCCATGTGTATCGATACAGTACTATCTTCCCGTTTAAACTGGTTAATACAGGATTTGTGGTTGTTCTAATCTTTGAAGGGTCCTCTGCTTGTTTCATGAGTGTCACCAAAATTTCATTCTATAATAAAAAAGTAACTAAAAAAAAATATACAATTTTTTTTATTTTTTTTTTTTTAATAATCACGTGGTGCCTCACGTGTCTCAGTACAGTTGGATCTTTTTTAGCTGATACAGTTAACACTAGAAGAAACTATGCCGCTCTCACCAAACTAGCACTTTCATTTTCAACACGGCAGTCCTAAGGTTAAAAGTGACTAACAAATAAAAGAGTTTTTTAGCAAAGATTTCTAAACTGCACATGAAGTGGAAAAATAGTGGACAACAGTTCACTATAGATATGATGGGTCGGAAGTATCTACTTTAATTTAAAAAGGGCGTGGCGAGATACATAAACATCATATCTGATTATCCCACCACCATTAGCTGAGAAGAGTCTAGACTAAGCGCTCAAAAGACCAGTGAGAATAAAGGAACGGTACCTAAGATAGAAGAACCGAAAAGGTGAAGCAACACCAATGACAGACCCCTATTAAACAAGTGAGTTGAATCAGATTATGATAGCCATGGGACTGAGCACAAATCAGCACTTCAAACCACATCATTTGTGTCGTTGTATTTTTGTATATAGTCTGAACTAGAACTCAAAAAAAGATATCCAGGACTCCAATCCTAAAATTTGAAATCTGTTGCTCAACGGGAAGATTTCTTCAGGGTATGTAAAAGGAGCCTTGTGTAAATAATGTGTATTTTTTCTATAGGGAATACAATACTTTGATTCTGGGGATTCCTAATGCAGCATCACGTAAAGTAAAACAAAATTGCGACATCCAAACCCTATTAACCCAGCTGTTGCTAGGTTACGACATAAAACCACACCCAGTAAACTAGAATCTCATCCACCTCCCCTAGTAGGGACTCCAAGCATCATCCAGAGCAGAACATTAGACTGGTTTATTTTTACTGGAATTTGCTTCATCTGTTTTGCTATCTTTTCTTACAGTCATTTTATCTTGAGACTTAATTATTTGTTGCATCTGACTATTATTATATGACATATCTATTGATTTAGTAATTGTAATGTATTGTTACTTTTGTACAAGAATTTGTTAAAGTGTCTGGAGATTTATAATAATCAAGTAAGACAAAGGAATCTTTGAATATAATTAACTAGCCTTCCTAACAGGTTTGTCTGCTGTGGCAATATTTGTAGTTTTAATGATCTATGAGCTCCAACTTTAGTCATTTGTGGGCGTCAAGTACATGCTGCTTTATCTGTTATGTATTATTAGAATAAAGTTCTGTTAACACTATGATCACTTTAGCCCAGTAAACATGTTTACAAAAGGAGTACCCGACCCCCTGTTAATTATGATAATTTGGAATAGCACTACAATCAATCAGTATGGGTAAAACCCCTATTAATTACTGATAATTTAGTGCTGCATTGCAATTAATTAGTATGGAGTAAAACCCCTGTTAATTACGATAAATTATTGGCTGCACTGCAATCAAATCAGTATGGAGTACCCCTTTAATTACTGATAATTTAGTGCTGCACTGCAATCAAATCAGTATGGAGGTAAACCCCTGTTAATTTATTGATAATTTAGTGCTGCCACTGCAATCAATCAGTATGGGAGAAACCCCTGTTAATTACTGATAATTTAGTGCTGCACTGCAATCATCAGTATGAGGTAAACCCCGTTAATTACGTGATAATTTGGTGTTGCAATGCAATCAATCAGTATGGAGTAAACCCTGTTTAACTGATGATATTTAGTGCGCACTGCAATCATCAGTAGGGAGTAAACCCCCTGTTAATTATTGATAATTAGTGCTATACTACATAGCAATTTATAGTAAGAGTACTCATCTATTAGTTAGTAACTTACGATAATGTAAGGCGCTTAGTACAATATCAGAGTTTCTTGAAAACCTGCTTATAATGCAACACTGTGTTGACAAATTACTAGGACGACTAAAACTCAGTTAATGGCTCTATTACAATTATTGACATAATTAATTATGAGGATGTCATAATTATATCATTAATAATTATAAAAATATTGATAATCTGTGGATTAATAAAGCGTGTTGGAGTATACTATTTCTTTGTTATTATGGGTGTGGTCAAAGAACATATTATTTTTATATCTTGAATGAGTTTACTTCCGTAACTGCTAAACAGCTGTGATAATCCTGTAAAACAAGTTTTTTTAGCATGACAACAATATAATTATTACTAACTTGTAGAAATGCTGCAACTACACCAATTGCAAATGAAACATCCAACTACAATTTTTAAGTCCGTGAGAGTATTGTTTCAAAACAACCCTACATGAAACAGTCTGTTATCAAGTCCCATCCCTCGCCTTTATCCTATCTATCCATCCAACCCTACAGGGAACATGTCTGTCTATCAGTCCAATCCTCCTTTGAATCTATCTATCCATCCATTGTGTCCTACGCCATCCATCTCTATCACAATAATACCTCTTGATGCACAATATCCTCATCATCACCACTAGGATAGCAAGAGACAGGAAAATCAGTAATTTATTCTATTCTTACCATTTTGTACTGCTATGATACTCAAATGATGATGCATTATTAACACCACAACAGTGATACTAGGAGAACCACCACATACATGTTTTAATCGTACTTACAACCACCACCAAATTGGAACTAAATTCTTTCTCTCTTGCTAATGATGCTTTTATGACTTACACGTTACTGACTCGTTAAATTAAGCATCGTTAGAATGGGAGGAGAGGCATCTTTAACATGTGACCCAAGAGTTTTAAATTTAAATCATGCCAGATCTAAGAACAAAAGTAAGAGAACTAAATGATTAAAATTATTAAATATTAATGGTTGTGAGCTTTACTTAATAATCTAGTTCGTGTTGTGTGTTGTCGTTACGGAACAGTGTTAATTACAAACAAGGCAGGCCACCTTGCCACTATTCAGTTAATATGATTATGTGTTTTGTATGTGAGAAGGAGAGACTTACTACACAAGAATATGTAAAAGAGAAAGAGAATGCTAGCACAGCTACTGTTAAAAACCCCAGTATAAGAGCACCAAAGGCATACTAGAGTGAGAGAGAGAGAGAGAGAGATAAAAACATATAACATACAGTCTTACCATTAACCATTCTTCCTTTGCTATCCACTATTAACACTCAAACACCCACCAAATTATACCCAGAACACAGTTACTATAGAACAAAAAGAAGGATAGTACCCGAACAAGAGATATACAGCTCCACCCCTAAATCTAGATGGGTTCTCTGGTGCCAAGAATCAAAAGCAATCCAGATATTGCAGTACATATAAAAGTAACCTAATGTAATTGAACTTAAGGAGTAGCTGGTGTGGCTATCAATGACTTACAACACAAGTTACAGTCATAAATCTGCGCAGAAAAAATACTTGATAGACAACAGATGTGACATTCGAAATAAACATCTTCAAGTCGTTTACTCTTTAACGAACGTCCTTGTCAGTAACTATATGTGCAAGGGTAGTAGCTGTAGCCCACACCTATTGGGTGTGCTTTATTTAAACTATGCCACCAAAAAAGGTTAAGGAGCCCAATTCTAAAGCTGTAATTGCTAGAGAAAATGAAGGCAGCTGCTAAAGAGAGAAGAAGAAGAAACAAAAAGGAGAAGAGGAAGGATGAATACGGGAGAGATGATGACAAACATGCAATGAGAAAACAAGACAGGAGAGTGAGAGTGACGAGTGATTCATGTGCTAATCACTTAATCTATTTCAGGTTGATAGAGACAAAAGCCGACAAGAACAATGGACAGAAAAGCAGAAGCAAAGAAACTTTGTAGAAAGTCGAGAATCCTCGTTAAAAGGAAAATCAACAGGGGGTGGAGTAACAACTAAAGTCACTCGTGCACAAATTGAGAGACAAAGAGACTGAAAGTGGAGCCACACCCTTCCAAAAGGAGTCGTTGAAGAACCCAACCTCTGTAGAGAACCCTAATCTCCTTTTAAGACAGAGAACCCTAGAGGACACCTATGATGCTGAGACCTGTTGACGAAGCCATTGCTGTTTGGGTGTGTGAGAGAGACACAGTTGAGAACCATCCAGCACGAAGAATGAAGGCAGCTTATGCAGCATTTGAAGAACAGGAACTCCTCGATGAAAGTTGGAAAATCCAAACTTACGCCTGTCCCAAGTGAAAACAGCTAGTTCGTAAAGAGTGGATGAAATCACCTGATAATCCTATGAAACAAACCAACATTAACTTATAATGAAAAAGTTCATAACTTTTATATGATAATTAGTAGTTTATCAAATCACCTTTTAACAGGGTATTGATTAATATATAAAATTATTAAAGATAAAAGTTTAATTCAGCTGCTGCGCTATCTCTAATAGTGCAACGGCTTTTATATATAAATGTCAGTACGTAATATTATAAAGATGAAATAAAGAATTTTGTATGGCTCGATAGCTCTCCAAAAGTCTCATTCTCATTATTACATACCTGAAAATGTTTGATGGTTAGCAATAGCAGGGAATCCGGGATACTAAGAGGAGGCCCCTGCAGGGTGAGTCAGTAGGATCACATGGGGGCAGTGCCAATACCAATTTTTTTTGAAATTATAATTAAGTAGTCAGTATGATCATATGGGAATATAACTGTACCCCTTTTTAAAAAAAATGAAATAAAATGTTTAGTTGGAAGTTTAGGAGTAAATAACATTTACAAAGTGTCAAGGAAGGCTACAAAGAAACACCATTTTGAAATTAATAACTATGTCTGATTTGGTCTCGCTAGCGTAAAGGAATGCTTCATTTTGCAGCTGTTTAGTTTAAGAGACCAAACCATATCCGCAAGTAGCTTAAACATCCCCCTCACCTGACACTGATATAGGTGGTATCATAATTTTAGTAATGTAGGTGTAATCACCTGTCCCCTATGCTTTAATAGAGGATGATATCTGAGCATCGTAAGGTGGAAACCACCCCTTTGGACAATAAGGACAGGAAGATCTCCCATTTTTGAGTTGAATAAAACAAAGCTTAATTAAGTGACAAAACAAAAATATTTTCAGCTGTTTGCCTATAGAAAATGTTAAGTATATCAGAGCTGTATAGTTTTAGTTGCCTTACTAATTCATGTAAGGGTGGTCAGCAAGAGATCTATATAATACAGAGTTCAAAAATGTACATACCCACACACATAGAAAGTATCCGTAACATCCAAAATCCAGTCTCCTTCTCATTACTACATACTGACATTGAAGTTCTGAGAAAATTCTTGTACTGAGAACTCTCCCAAGAGGTAAACGTCATGTAAATATTTGGGACATTAGGGAACATAGGAAGCCATTCTCACTAAATAATATCATTTAAGAGTAGTATAATATATATATTATTACTATAATATAATAATAATAAATAATAATATTATAATTTATTTATTATAGTTATATAATTATATTTATAGTTATATAATTGTAATGTATAGTAACTAAAATACCTGAAGTATCCTTCAATAGCTCCACTATCCAAAAGATACAGAGGTAGCAATGCACTCGTTGTGATGTAAAACTGTTTAAAAATTATGGATATATGAGAATGATATTGTTAACCTCTCTTACTACAACTGATGAACTACTTTGTAGAAGTTACCTTGAGGCAGTTATTTTTCGCTGGTAAAAGATTAACATGCGTGAATTTTGCGGGGAAAAAATAGGTAGACGAGAGTATACAATCACTCATACCTCTACAATTAACTAATATCAAAATATATATAATGCTATTGTAAAACATGACCTTCCATGATTCCAAATATATAAAAAACACATTCAACAGCAGTTCCCTTCGTAGATCTGATATCTTGTAATAGCAAGCAATGAGAGTTCCAGTAATCCTTCATCTGTAAGACATTAACTTCCACCTGATGGACCTGTCGATTCTATATAGAAACAGAGTGTTAAAAAAGGAGAAGTAAAGTGATATTAACCTTACAGTCCCAATGTAATACTTACGAATATGCAGTGAATATTTTATTGTAAGATTCTGGTTGATACCCAGCAACTAAATATAGTAACATTTCATTGAGTTCATATAGCGATACTACCACTTCAGACTAATAAATCTAAAATAAAGAAAACTAGCATTTCTATATTTGTTAAAAACAACATACTCTCTTCATAGTATAATGGAGTAGTTTCCAACGTCCATTGATACTCAATTGATGACCACGTCTGTGCTTGCCATATATCAGTCAAAGAGAAATCAGTACTATATCATTTCTTAAAAATGTTACCAGCTGCCAGTAACACCCCAGAGTTCCACGAGTATAAGCACCTGGTTCCCTGCGAGATTCTTCTATAATGTTCAGCTTCAGATCCAATACAGATAGTCTGTACAATTTGGTGAGATAGATAAAAATCTTTGAAACGTTCTGTTTTATCAGTACTAAATAAAAAATATAAGTACCTTCACTCAATCTCTCTTAAATTCGTACTTATTTGGAAGATGAAAGAACTTGGCCATCATATCTTCCATTTGTTATCGCCATCTGGATGATGATTACGATGTTCCTTTAAAAACGGAGAATCATGTACAAGTCCTAATGAAATATTACAAATATTATTGTAGTTAGTAGTTCTAACTGATGGTGAAGCAATCTTTGACAGAGAATAGAAGGATGGATAACTTTGAAAACCAATTCACTGGCAAAACGTGGTCGAGGAAAAGGTCATAAACATTGTTACAGAGATCAAATAATAACGTATCTAATTAAAAGAAAATAAATAAATATTTCCTTTTTTTGGCATGTACAATATCATAATTGTTAATATTTCTAACATATTTTTAAAATTTTAAGCAACTTTTATAACACCTGCATTATAATGTTATAGTGAATGATGCTATAAATGCTCTGATCATTACCTATGTATATCACCATACGTAGTATCTTGAGAGTTCTCCCATCGTTGTATATATAAACCTCTAGTAGGATCATCAACTAATACCCCATTAGATGGACTAGATGGCCCAATATGGACGTGTGAGATCCTATAAAAATACCCGGTTGGTCAGATAAAAACTTCCACATTCTAAATAATTATATAATTAAAACACATCTTAACAATATGCAAGTAAGTTTATTTTAACCCATAGTTTGAAAAAAATATGTCATTAACCATCACACTATGAATGCATTCCACTAGATGATATGTTATATAGAAATTTACCTCATTCCAGAGAGTAGCTCTACCAGCTTGATCATAGAGGACACTGTAGTCAATACGAAGTGGATGCATTCTTAATGGCATAGTCCTTAATTAAACAAAACATATCATCAATAATTTCCATATCTCAACGTAACCTGATTCTCATTGTTACCACTCCATAAGACAATACTGGGATGATAATCAAGTCTACGAACACACATCAGTTACTTCTCTCGAATATTATTCAAAAAATCCTTGTAATAGTAAGGAGAGTCAAGATTATGGAGAGGGTTGTAAAAGAGACTTACCTCATCTCGCGGATAAAGAGAAACAGAAAACATAAATTCTTGCCATACCCATTATCCCTAACTCATCACACAAGTCATAAAAACCAGTCAGGTTGATACAGACCACCACCCCTATATATATGACCTTTGAACCTTCTAAATGTACTCTACCAAACACGAATCATGTTCTGATTTTCCCTCTACCGCTGATGTCAGTAGTCTCCTAGCAACTTCAGGTGTCCCCTACTAACAAATGCATCCATAGGAATAAAATTGGATCCTTTGATGTAAACTGGGGTAAGATCCTCTAAATAAAAGACACAAAAATTAAATTACAATAATTTTAAAATACTTGAGTCAGATTGCTGAAAATAAAAGGAGAAGTCCTTTTTTTTCTTGATTTGGTGGTGGTTCCTGAACCAACTCATATTTTCTAAACCCTACTTTTCTGGTTCTAGTAATCACTGCAAGTTGCTGATTGTTCTGAGCAAGAAAAACAATATAACTCATCATTTTATTACATTAAGTACTGACATTAAACACTGTCCACAGTTACTGTAGCACTATGTAGTTTAATATCCTTGATCCTTGAGGTACGTGGTCTCCATAGATGGTCATCCATGTCACTGGCTCTTACTGGTTTTGAATAGAACGTTCACAGTTGTTTTGTCATTGGACCAGAGAATTCAACTGAATAGTAAATGAACAAAAAAAACAGGTTTTAAACAGGATATAGTAACAGGTTAGAGGTTCTTTGTTTAGATACTTTGAGAAATACTTACTCCGATATTTTCAGTATCAAAAGGAGTGGTTGGTAGTGAAATATCAACAGATATTTTGTACTCAGCTAAAGTGGAATAAGTTCTATAAAAGACAAGTTGTTTCAATATTGTACCTTCATCAAGTGGTATGAACAAACAAGAACGCAACTAAATAGGAGCTAGATGGTTCGCGTTATAATATGGCTTCAGGAACAATGTCCGATATGTAGACCAGATTTATGTAACTATGATACTATAATATGATGAAAGTGTCATTTAAGAGAGAGAAAAAGAGATGCACTTACCTAATGTTCTGCCATATACCAGCAGGTACAAGGCTGGTCCCAGTCCCAACCAAATCTGAGAGAGAGAGAGAGTGTGTGTGTGTGTGGTGTACAAATGTGAAGCAGCATCAGTGAAAAATAATTACCAGATTGAGTTTTTCCTAATAAAAATTCCTAAAAGCATCAGGAATATAATTTACCTAAAATAATAATAATAATAATAATAATAATAATAATATAATAATAATATATCTGCTTTCTTATTCAATGTACTTAGCATCAAATGAATAATAATTAATAAAATAATAATACTAATACATAATAATAATAATAATAATATAATATAATATTTGATATAAAAACAAACAAGTTTTACTTACACCAACATAGACTTCATATGGATAGGCGTCCTTTCATTTTAGTAGAATAATTAGCAGCTGCCTAATAATATAATATGTTAGAAACACAATTTAAAATGAGCACTTTTTACTTCAATGCAAAACATCCAATGTATTGCTGTTTCCTTTAATAACGTCCTAAAAACAATAGCATATCAGTGATTTCTATTTATAGGACATACAGTAATATGAAAAGCCATCTCCGAAAATAGTTATCAGCTGTTCCAACTTGCTGTCCATTACACTACAAAATTCAAACTTCATAAACAAGCACAAACAGATTTATAATAGCAATACTCACGACAATGTTGCTATAGTATCTAGTCCGTCACACTTCAGAAAACACTTGAGAGTTTCCATGTCCAGATCAGACAAATCAAAAGTGGTATTATAAATCCAGTCACTGTAAGCTACCCAATGAAGGTTGTCATCATTATAACCAACTATTGAAATGGAACCAAGTTACAAAAATTGTAAGTTTAGTTTCTATTATTAATAAATGAAGAACAAACTTACAATAAGGATCATCAATGATCTTCTGAGCTCTGTAGATAATAAATACACCACATACGTAATATATAGTGTTTTTAAGCTCTGTTTACTCTTACAGTAGGTCCAGATGAACAATGCCAGTACTGTAGCATGGATATATTTGACTTTTCCAGCTGCATCAGATAACATCCAGTTGTCACCATTGAGTGATATTCTTCTGTTCTGCTTCACAGAGAGAGAAGCAGAAAAGACAGAAAAGAAAGGTTAGCCCACTTGCAGCCATCTTGCAGATTTGCATGCAGGGTAAGCCACACCCTCAACTCAACGCCTACTTAAACTAGCTACTTGACTGTGACAAAACATATTACGTAGTATATTTTTTTACATCACTAGAGATTCAAGTTCCCCTTAATTGATTATACTAGAGTAGGTTTTCAAAATAGAAGGAATTAAGACTTTATTCTCTTTTGCTGACTCTCTATATCTATAGGTCTTCACTAGTGGTCACCAATCAATATGGCTACTCTCTTAACAGTATATGCTGTTCTTCTCTGCTCTCTAGCAGGAGTGTCCTCTTGTGATAGGAGGATAGCAGTACAACATATGATCTTCTTTGGCCTCAACCAGAGAGCATTTCTTTTGACACAACTGTGTACTCCTTAAACAGTGCTAGCTTTGTTATGAAAGGAACTGGTGCAGGTTCTGAAAGTCTCATTTGAAGAATGCTATCGATCGTTACTATCCTATAATCTTTGAGACTCCTGTACCATTTATCCATCAGGTAATACAGTCAGTCCTGGCGGAATTCTTACAACCTTGACAATACAAGTGAACAGCAATGCTGAGTCTTTAAATCTCACAACGGATGACTCTTGTATGTTCTTCATATCTCAATTATTTGTAATCAATTTTTTTTCTTTTTAGACTCTTTGATAGTTGGTAGTACAGCTACCATAACAGCTGCAACTGTGTTTGGTGCAATAAGAGGTAAACAACTCTTTTTTTCATCTTAAAAGTTATTCCCAAAGACAAAACTCTCCATTTAGTTTCAACTTACAATTTAATAAACATAAAAAAGTTTTATATTTTTTTTTCTAGGATTGGAAACTTTTAGCCAATTAGTCTATCATTTACCTGATGATGGGGTAAGTTGTCACAAATATAATTTCAAATTTTTTATTTTGATTCCTTTTTTTTAAAATCAATATAGCTGGCTATTAATGGTGTGAAAAGTATCACTGATAAACCACGATTTGCTTTTCGTGGCAGCATGATAGATACCTCCCGTCACTTCCTCAGTGTTAAAAACCATTTTATCTCATCTTGATGCTATGTCTTACAACAAATTCAATGTCCTCAATTGGCATATTACAGATGACCAATCCTTCCCCTATGATAGTATCAATTTTCCTAATCTTACAATTAATGTAACCAAATAAATTAATTAACTTAATAACTAGTATATTATATTAGGGTGCTTATGATTCGTAATCATATTTATCTTCAAAGTGATATTCAGCAAGTTATTAGATATGCTTACGAACGTGGTATCAGAGTTATTCCAGAGTTTGATACTCCAGTAAGTTACTGATACATTTTCATCAAGTATTTTTAGTAAGGGTTCTTGTACATAAATCATGCTTGTTTAATTTTATTATTTATTTCCATTATAATAGGGTCACAGTCAGTCGTGGGGTAAAGGTCTCAACCAGGTCTACTGACACCATGTTATTCCAATAACAAACCTGATGGGTAAGAGAAAACACAGAGGTCATATAGATTGAGGTCAAAGGTCATATATAGAGATATGAGAAACACAGAGGTCATATAGATTGAGGTCAAAGGTCATATAGATTGAGGTCAAAGATATGAGATATGGTGTGATGTTATGATAACAACACTATTGCACATTTTTTTCTCACCCTCTTAGATCATATGGACCTATTGATCCTATACAAAAAACAACATGGGATTTTTTGAATGTTTTCTACAAAGAAAAAGTGAAGTGTTTTCTGATAATTATATTCATTTGGGAGGTGATGAGGTCTCTTTTAATTGTTGGTAAGTACAACAATGAGTCTTCATTGTATTGTTTTAATACTAACAGGCAGAGTAATCTGATATACAGGCGTGGATGAAACAAAATAATTATACTAATTATAACAAGTAGAAGAATACTACGAGAACACGTAAAACTATAAGATATTGTCTTCTTAGTTTGTCCTCTCTCACTCTCTCTGTCTCTCTCTCTGTCTCTTCTGTCTGTCTTCTCTCTCTCTCTCTGTCTCTCTCTCTCTGTCTCTCCTCTCTGTCTCTCTCTTAGTCTTATAAATTTAGTGAATAATTTAGGTAAGAGCTATGTTGTCTGGCAAGAGATATTTGATAATGGGTTGAAGGTAAGGACTCTACACACAATGCTCTATGATATGATTATAATGGGAGATTATTTAAATAGATCAAAATGGACACAGTTATGATGTTTGGAAAGGGTGGCTGGCAAAAGAGATGGATGCTGTAACCAAAAGCAGGTTACAAGTTCATACTGTCCTCATGTTGGTATCTTAACTATATATCTTATGGAGAAGATTGGAAATGTAAGGAGAGAGAGGGGCAAGAGAGAGAAAGAGAAAGAGAGAGAGGGAGAGAGAGGAGAGAGAGAGAGAGAAGAGAGAGAGAGAGAGAGAATATTTAATTATAATATTGCTGTCTTCTAGTACTACAAATGTGACCCACAGATTTCAATGGTAAGTTACTCACACTCAACATACTACATACAACTAAATGGTTAACATAATATGCTAATCTTACAAAACACACTATAAAAAAGGTTTTGTACAAGTAGATCCTCAATCATATCTCACTATAGGTACTGATGAACAAAAATGCTCAGTAATGTAATTGGCGGTCATAATTGTCTCTGGGGTGAATTTGTGGACTCTGCTAATTTTATATCTCGAATGTGGTTGGTAGAGAATACATTATCTTTATTTTAAAATATATACTCATGATTCTTTCTCCTCAAACATCAGGCCAAGAGCTTGTGCAGTTGCCGAACGGTTGTGGAGAGTCCCAAAACAGTGACTGATATTAATATGCTAGTGTCCGCATTAGAAACCAAAGATGTCCGTCTCATAAGGTGAGAAGGATAGACAAAAGTATTCAAAAGTGTATCATATTACAATTACAAAATGAAATTCTACAAAATACAAAGTAGTAACTTTTCTAGCTACAACTTTTAATATCTTTTTTTTTTCTCTTAAAATAGTCGTGGCATCATCGTTGCTGAACCTGTTGTCGGCCCAGGGTTATTGTGCCACAGAATGGTATGGACCATAGAAACAGCTGATAATATAATATGACAGCTGCTTTCATACATGTTGTACATTAAGTTAGCTACTCATTTTGCTGCCATTGTCTCTTCTCTTTATATTAATTATTGATGCAAAAACAACAACCACATAATCTTTAACGTAATGTCAAATAATATTACAATTAATTAATAGTTAGCGCCATAGAGACCTCCACTCTGTTATAACATATTACTTCTTTATATTACTCATTAAGTGGAAACAAGTGGAGATTTGACATGAGATCTATAAATTTAACAGCAATAAATATTTATCAATAAATAATAAATATTAATATTAATACAATATATTATACAAAACATATTTTCATAACTTACTTCATAAACTCTGTAAATTTCTCGAACGCCTAAGGTCAACTCTCTTTCCTTATCAGTAAGCTATGGTAAAGAACCATCATTAGGACAATCTTTGGAGTAATGTGCTCATAAAATACTTCTATATCTTTTGAAAGATTCTTCTAAAAGGTAACTAACGTTCTAACAGTTCTGGACAAGATCTAAATTATAAACTAAACACTACATAATAATTAATTATATTGATTATATTAGTCAAACTTTTTTATGTTTTGAAGTTTTTTTGCAACAACACTTTAAAAAATCTCATGAAAAGATGACAATCTCTAACACCTCCTCTAACCAATATTAGAAACAACCATCTCTATGACAACAGTAATACTAACTTTGATAACTCCCGAGCATGACATCATCTTTCAAAAATGGAGTCCAGATATCCAGAAAGTTTTTGCTACAAGTGACACTTATCAAGTGTACCATTGTGCTAAGTGAATACCTTTTTGGTTACCATGGCGTTTTGACCCTCTTGAGTCGATATAGACAGTCCAGAACAGGAAGGATGTAATGATAGTAATTTTGTAATGATATTAAAACAAGGTTTTAAATATTCTATAAATAGTAAGAAGTAGTTGTGTAATTTATCTCATTATATGACATTATACAACAAGTATAGGATCTGTAAGAAATATCTTTTTGTTACCTTTAATTCTGGTGTCATCAGTAAGAAGATTTAGTTTTCATATCTTTATCAACTGTTTCTTATGTCTAAAAGAATAGAATTAAATAACAAATTAAACAGGATAGGACAGGTCAGTAACTAAACGAAATGGCGGAATATCTCTACTTATTATTGGCTTGTATTTTTATAAGGAATAATAATACTTACCTCATAAATGAGTTTGTTGCAACGTAACATTTCACAATGATTATGGACTCATTTCCTGATACTTGACTCAAAATACTTTGACTTTCAAAGTTCAAAAACTCAATGGTTGCCAATGAAAATGTTCCAAAACAATATACTATAAAGATACACAGAGATATTGTCCAAGTGTGTTATGTATTAACCTCTTATATGATTTCTGAAGATGCTGTTGGTTATTAACAGACTATCAAAATGATTTAGTAGCTGTCCTGCAGTATGATGGAGTTATGTGCATCCCAGTGAGCACAAAAACAAAACTAAAAATATATAATTCTGAAAAAATCAAGTTGAGAACTTATCATACACAATATATTGTATTTAAATGACAACACTTCAATGTAAAGGTTATTTTATGTTAATAAATTGAAAGTTGTTATCTTACAAAGAGAGGTACATACCATTTCTAAGACTTCAGAATTACTGTTTGGAGTGATATTCAGTTTGATTGTTAGTTGCAGCTGTGACATACTTGATTGCGGTAATATATTTTGTGTACTATTATATTGACTGTGCTAATGATAAGGAGGACAGAAAATCCTGCAAATGAGTACTGTTCAGTGTGTGGGTAAGAAAAGACAACTCATTACTACTCACTACTATTATTATTATTATTATATTATTTATTATTATTATTAGTATTATTATTCATTATTATTATTCATTACTATTATAATAATAATCAATATTAGTAATTATATTGCTATTGTTTGGGTGGGCTTCCGTCACTATAAAAATATTGCCTATTCATCTTAACTTCATCAAAAGGTTACATTCCTTAGGGAGGCAAGGGGCTATCAGTTGTGGGAGGAAGCAGTGAACGACTTCACTAACTCGTAATAAGGTATAACAATGGCTAGTTTAGTTTATATTGGATAGGTTTTAATCTTAATATACTGATTATCTAGTGGTTAGGTGTTCCACCCTGGAACACCCAGTTTTATGCAAAGATTTATTCTACAGCTGATAAGATTTTTTTTGTTATATATATTAATATTTTTTTTTCTTTAGATATATTAAGTGAAGTGTTATGGCTACTCTCACAGCACAAAATAGGAAACCTATTGTACTCTCTAACCCGTTGCTAAGACAAAAACAACAACTCAGTTCTACGACAATAGTAAACATGGTGTTGTGGGCATAAGTTGTCATCACTGACATCAGGGCAACCATTAAAGCAACCTCAAAAGACACTAAGCAGTAAGAATGAAACATCTACTGTACAACAACAGTATGATGACTAAAGGACCACCTTTTTCTTTGTCAACAAAAAGTGGAAATGCACTCACCTCAAGCAGTTAGGAACGCAATCACTAATGACAACAAGAAAAGTCTATAAACTTGAGTGGTAACTAGTGTTGACAGTCCATCACTTACCATGAGAGAAAAAAGGGCTTGGTTCAGGTTCTGCTCTTAAGAGTACAACCTACTTACCTAAGGAGCATGTTTTCCACTACTCACTCAAGGTCTCTGGATAAGTCAACTCTAATACAATCTAAACCACTACTGTCTTCGACATTTTAAGACCACTTTGAAAAAAGAAGAAAGACCTAAAACACAATTACAATGTAATTTAAAGAGAAGGAAAAAAGAAAGAGAGAGCACCCACGTCATCTACTACAACTTAGCATCCAGTCCCCCTAGCAGCAATAAGTTACTCTCTAGTAGTTTGACATCTGCCAGCCAAAATCTTTGGGTGTGTCTCTAAACCATCGACAATTATACCAGCTTTACACTACGTCATCAAAGTCACTCGTTTCTACGACAATCAAGAAAAACCATTAAAGTTACCAAAACACCAAAGTCACAATAACGACAGCTAAACTCCAGGAAGTAAAACCTTACAAAACCTCAATGATAAAAGTTCTCATACAACACCATCAATAAAACAAGTTCCCAAACAAACGTACAGCTACAAAATCTTCAATACAAAAGTAGTTCTCCTCTACATCCACTGAAGAGATTGGCCCGAGTATGACTATCTTAAAATGGTCCTCTACTGTCTAAGACACAGTGACAGTGAATCAAATATTCATTACAATAGAGCCAGAGGAGTTGGATCTTACTGTTAGTGTTCAGACTGTTCCTGAAATACAAAGTTGAAAATACTCTTGTTCTTCGGTTGCTACTTCACTTCTTTGTTCACCAGACTTTTTCAACAGAAAAGATCCCACTGTGAAACACTTTGGAAGTTGAGCAAATCTATTGCACACTTTGACCCAGAATTTCTATTAAAAGTGGTCCTTTACACAAAGATTGTGATCTCAACATTCGTACTACTGCAACACTTTCTCCTGGCCTAAGCAGTAGCTATCCCCTTTGTAGACCTTATTTAAGAAAAATAACTTTTCTGGCATCTGGCGTCTTCCATCAGACTGGAGATAGAGATTGCAGGAGATCTATCAATCATTTCATGAACAAGGTCAATCAACTTTGGTTTCACTTCCGACTGCTCTCAGAAAAAGTGATGGCCAAAAATTCACGGACTTGATGCCTATCAATTAGCAAAACTACAACAAAGATACTAAAAAGAAAAAAAAAAGCCAACAAAAGAAGAAAGAAAAGATGACAAAAAAAAACAAAAGGAAGACACCAAAAGTCAAAACAAGGGCATTAGTTGGTGGACAAAAAGGTAAGGGAACTCTGGAGGGACACAAGAAAGTGTTAAAAAATAACATCAGATGAATCAGACCGCGAAGTTCCACTGAAAGCTCTGAAAAGTGAGAGCGAGGGAAGAACTAGAGAGGGCTTAAATTCAATCTGAAACAACTCATTCGTAAAGAGAAAAGACTTCATATCTCAGAACCAGTACTTCACATCATGAGTTTGTTGGTAAGCGTTATCCTGAAACTCCTGAGGACATTCAGAACCAGTGGCTTGCCTGGAACATGGGACCAAGATCAAGCTGGGAAAAGGATGAAGTTACCAACGCCAGAAACATGGGAGACCCAGATATCACTAAGAGGCAACAAGCAGCTGTTTGGGAGGAACTTATTGATCATCATAAAACTACCATTTATGGCTATGTTAAGAACCTCCGTAACTTAATCATTGCTGGAATATCTAAGGAGCGTCACAATGGGTCATCAACAAGTTGACAGATGAGGCGCGCTGTTATCAACACAACACAATTTCCTTTCGTTTTTTCTCTGCATATGAAGGTCTTCAAGAGTTAGAGAACCAACAGAAGATAAAGCCAATGCCTTTCCCTTTCAGAAAGGAAACAAACCTGTTTAGACCAAAGAAATAAACCCCATTCCAGATAGACCCAGAGATCTGATACGCAGGTACAGGAATGCACTTGACATTCCCTAAAGATTGCAACAACCACCATACGTCCAACCAATTTGTGGAACTACAATAGTTCTTTGTAATGTTGAATACAATGAAGAGTCCATGTTCCACTGCCAAGAGCCTCGGCAAACCCAAAACAGTCCTGGAAATCGAGTCCTACTAGCTCTAATGTGCAAATATACCTGTGAGAATTGTAGTGGTGTGTTTATGGTGACAAGAATTTTAAAGAAGTCGTACTTGAAGAGGGTACTATCTTACATAACATGGATACTGTTCTACAGCTGGTTAGTAGCCAAGGATTAGATCTAAATCCTGGGGCAATACCATCGGAGTTCCTTCGTACGTTAATAGTTGATCGAGTGTGTTGTTTGATAATCTGATCCTACTAACTAATGATATGAATATGGAAAGCAGAGATGGTAAAGGTATGATAAACTTCCTTAACAAATACCGTCACTTGGTAAATCCAAACCTTCTTTTTGTAAGTGTTGATTTGAGTTGTCGTTCAGTTGGCTTATCAAGTACAATCACAGCCAGTCATGAGAATGATCGATCCACTTAACTGGATATTTCTGACAAAATACTTAGATTTATAGCAGAGAGAAGCGATGCAGGCCAAATGGTTTACATTGAGAGAACGTTGAAGCCTACAATCTGAAAGACATCAAGACAAACAGCTTTGTTACCTACTAACACACTAGCAGACAGTGTAGCTATCAGTCGACCACCAATACAGTGGAAAACTGTACGAGTCTTTATATCGTCGCCCTTTTGAGATATGCATGGAGAACGTGATCTCTTGACCCGTTTATGTCTTCCCAGAGCTCCGTCGACGTTTGTCAACGGTTACATGGTATGTTTATGAGCTTGATCTACGTGGGGAGTGACAGAAGAGGACACACGTCATCACAAAGCTTTGGAAATTTGTATGTCTGAGGTGAGTAGATGTCATTACTTTATAGGAATACTGGGTCAACGGTATGGTTGGTCGCCAGAGAATTACGAGGTACTGACACTCCCGAGTATGATTGGATCAGGGAGTACCCTGAGGGAAGATCTATAACTGAATTGGAGATGCATCATGGAGTAATCTGTGATCCAGAAAAAGTAGCCGGTAAAGCATTCTTTTATTCCGTGATCCGGCCGTTCTTGATGAGATACCAAGTAAAAAGAAAAATGACTTTAAAAGTGAATCCAACGAAGCTACCGAGAAAAAAATCGAGTCATTGAAGTCTCGTATTCGTATAAGTGGAATTGAAGTTTATGACAATTATCCTAGTCATTGGAGGGTGTCATGCAGAACAAAATCCATGTTAGGTCATTAGAAGATTTTGGGCAAAGGGTTTCTTAACACCTGTGGAATGCCATTCAAAGAGATTACCCTGAAAAGACGAGAGTTGTCAATCCACTTGAGCAATCTTCAGAACTAAACTATGGACTTTATGGAACAATGAAGCAACAAAATTCATTGGAAGACAAACCATTCACAAAGAAGCCATCGAAGCTGTCAATAGCATCAACTCTGGTATTGTTTTAGTAGCTGGAAAGCCAGGATCAGGTAAGAGTGCGTTCATGGCCTCTCTAGCTCAACATCTTTCAAAGACTAGTAAAGTTACAGTTATTCCTTACTTGTTGGAACCCTTCCCAGGTTCATCAACAATTTCTTTTCTTTTGTCCAGTGTATGTTGGGAAGCAAAACATCAGTTCTCTCTGAAAAAAGAAAAGCAATACCAACAGACTATCTTGAATTAGTGAAAGCTTGGCCTCAATTTTGTACATGATGGTCTCAATACAGATGATGAGGAAGAGAAAGTTATTGTGCTATTGATGGGATTGGACTTATTGGATGATCAATATAATGGCCGTTCTTTAGATTGGCTTCCTTTGTCTCTACCTCATGGAGTAGTTGTGGTCTTATCAGTTATAGAAGGTGGAAGTTGTTACGAAAAAACAATTTTAAAGAAAACGAGAGCATCCTCCTCATGAGGTCATTGTGGCATCTTTAGACATGGCTGACAAAGCTCAGATTGTTCGTAAGAAGTTGGCAAAACACAGGAAACATTTGGATGAGTCTCATTCAACAACCAAATGAAAAATACTCTTAACAAAAAGAGAAGCTAGCAATCCTTTGTACCTGTACCTGGCATGTGAAGAATTGCGTCTGTTTGGTATATATGAAGAAGTAACATCTTTTCTCAAGAAACTACCAACAACAATGTCTGGTTTGTTGCAAGAAATCTTAAACAGACTTGAAGCTGAACATGGAGTTGAGTTGATATCAGCTGCAATGACTCTTCTATGTATTGTCCGAAATGGTCTTAAAGAAAATGAGCTATCAGAAATTTTGGCTCTCATCTTTTCGAGTGCCTCAACTAAGAGCAAAATTCCCCCGGCAGTATTTACACAAACTGATCCGCTCACTTCAAACTTCCTCCACCCACTGCATGATGAAAACTCTGATATGTTGATATTATCACATCGTGAGATTGAGAAAGCAGTAAAAAGCCGATATCTAAGAGGAGCACAAGCAGACAGAGAAAGACAGCTGCATAAAGTCGTTGGACAGTTTTTCTATGCTTTATCTGATCCTAAAGGTGATTACTCTTTCACTGGGAACAATGCCCGTGCATTTTCTGAATTACCTACCACCTCTTAGCAGCTGGGGACTGGGGAAACTATTGGAGACAGTAGTGTGTACACTTCAATTTGCTATCAAAAAAGCCAGCTGGGTCTCGCTAAGTCCCTTTTAGAAGACTACACTCCAGCTATGAGTGGCCTGCCACCAGCAAAGATACGAGAGATATCGAGATTTTGTCAAGTGCCAAAGGTGACAAACTTCAGAGATTTTGTGTCTCGTAATTTGCACATCCTTACAGCCACTCCTTCCCTTGCTTTACAGCAAGCAGTCAATGAACCAAAATATCTCTTGTCTGTCAAGATGCTACATTGTTGCTGAGAAGTCAACTAACCTTTAATTTACTGGGTTAATAACCAGAACAAAATACATCATACAATATGCTTATTCCTTGTCATGGAGACCAGCAATTACCACAGCAATATCACGGATGGTCGCCTTTTAGCAGCTGGATTTAAAAGCTCCATTATCAGATTGTACGATCTTAACTCTGGGAAAGAAATCAAGACATTTGTCGGTCACTCAAATTCTATCAATAGCATTTGTTTTGTCACTGAGAGTTTAATTTGCTCTGCGTCTCAAGACACCACTCTCAGTTTATGGAATGTTACGAAGGCTTCCGAGTAGCCATCATGAAAGGTCACTCTAGAAGTGTTAGGTGTTGCATGGCAAACAAAGTGGTAAGACATTGGTGTCTGTATCATGGGATATGTCTATTAGAGTTTGGAATGGTACTGATGGTTCTTTTGTTGCTGTTTTAAGACTCCTGGGAAGAGCAGTCAAAATCAATTGTGTGTCGTTCCATCAGAAGGGCAGCTGATTGCTGTAGGTTGTTGGGGACAGCACATTAAAGATATGGGGACACTTTCAATAAAAAGAAATTGAAGTCTTTGAAAGGCCATGCTACATCCATTCAAGCATGTTCATATTTGACTACTGGTCAACACATTGTGTCAGCTGCTTTGGATGGAGAGGTTCGAATCTGGTCCGCTAGAACTGTGTATCACTGTGGGAACAATTAATGGACATGCAGAGCCTATAAATTCATTGAGTTTTACTCAAATGGAGATTTTTTGGTTTACTGCTTCTAGTGACAAGTAGTGAAGGTGTGGTCTGGTACGTTAGGTTGTCCACTTCCTTCATTGGGAATAGGGGGACAACATGGTTATAGCACTTGCCTGGTTTATGATGCATCACAGCAGGTGGTTACCGTAGGTTACCATGATGGAGTCGTGTGTAAGTACAACATTCAGACAGGCAGAGAGATCTTGCAGAAAAAATTGCACGATGCACCAACTACGATCTATCTGCTGTTCAGATAAAGTCCACATGACTGCTTCTGCAGATCAAACTATTAACTTTGGGACACAACCTCTCTCCCTCGTGCCTAGTCCTCGATGCACATATTGGTCCAATAACATCTGCTAATGGACAAAACCGGGTCTAGTATCTGTAGGTGAGGACCTAGCCATTTTTGTATGGCCTCATGATGTCAACAAGTACTCCAAAATGCTCAAGACAAGCAAAGCAAGTCTGGAAAAGATAGAGCCATTGATAAGATTGAGCGGTCACACAGCTCAAATATCAAAAGTCGCTTTCAGTTCTGATGGAATCACTATGGCAACAGTCAGCCACGACAAATCAATTATAATTTGGGATATGTTATCAAAAGAAGTCGAAAAAAACAAAAATACCGCAATGCATTCACAGCGACTGGATTAACACATGTTGTTTCACTAGTCAATCTCCTGCGTTCTTATAACAGGTTCTAATGATTTCAATATTCAAAGTTTGGAAGACAACAGACTGGACAGAGAAGGCGACTTTAAAAGGACACACCATCAGCAGTCACTGCATTGTCATATTCTGAGGGTGCATTATCTCTGGCGCAACAGATGGCACGTTAAAGTGTGGACCAGAAAGGGCATAGAAGTGACAACATTAAATTGTCACAGACAAAGAGTTAATGGACGCTATCGTTTATTCACTGACAGGCGATGGAAACATGATGCATGGGCTGAGGTAATGGATAGTCTTGAGCCTAGCAAACGTAGTAGATAAAGACTAAATTGGATGAAATTGGAGTCTGACTGCTTGTGATGATGGTACAGTTGGAGTCTGGAAACCATTCATTCCCAATGAAGTGGGACTTCTGGAAGGTCACTCAGATCGAGTGCTGTCAGTATCGTGTTCTCTGAAATAATTTTGTGTGTTACTAGTTCTCTAGATAATACAATTAGAGTGTGGCAACCACCTCTCCCTGAGCCTGGAAGATTATCTACTATTTCAAGGATTAAAGGTCATACTGGTCCTATTACTGGATGACCTTATTGAGTACAGAATCAACCTCAAATCTACTAAGTGCTACAAACTGGACGAGATGGCTGTTTTATTATTTGGAGTGTACAAGTAAGTGATGATGAAAATATGGAGCTCAATCTCTCTCAACTCTTTCGAGTTAAAGCAGCTGAGAAAGCACTGTCCGCTGTCTGCTTAACAAAGAAGTTTAGAGTTATTGTGGGCACTGATGCAGGAGATATTGAGATTTGGCAGTTTACAGAGAAGACATGTCCCGTGTTAGATTCAAAAAATAGCAGCTGGGGTTGTTATGGGTAGTGCTCCCATCTCTCAGTTGATGCTAATGGAGATAATAAGTTACCTTGTGGCAAGTTCATGGGCAAATCAAGTTGTTGCTATATCAGGTGTGACAAAGAAAGTGGCAATTCGAATGGAAGGACACAAAAGATTGGGTGATGGATGCCTGTACTAAAGAAAGTGGTAAAGAGTCTCTTGTCTATTCCATTGGGCTTGACCAGATGTTTATGTGAGTATTCATTGACAGGGGCCTCCTCATTCTGCAAGAGGCAGCAAAAGAGCACCAGCTACTGCTATTATGACAACAAATGGAGAGAAATACCACATTCCTTTAGCAATAAAAGATGAACGAGAAAGATCCATGGCCATTAGTAGTCTGTCCTGTACTAGATGAGTATATAGCTATTACTGATAGCGACGGACGTATGTTACTGTGGAACAGTCAAAGCAAGACTTTTGTTCTACCAAGAAGATACACCAGAGTGAAGTCACATGTATTCATTCATTTTCCGACTTTAATAGTCACTGGATCTAAAGACATGACTGTTAAGATATGGAAGATAATGAAAGGAGTTGAGGTGTGTCTGAAACAAGTCGGACACTTCAATGCCAGTCATCTGCAACAGTTTTGTCTACATTTACTATATGTGACAAGACTCATATTATATTAGTTGGTGATTTGTAATGGTCAAGTTACATTGTTGAAGTGGAAATGAACAACAGTAATGAACAACAGTTAGTATTATATTGTGGTTATAAAAATTCCTTTTATAATTCATTTTGAGTAGCAAATTTGTAACAATTATTTTTAATGTGTAGCTTAGATTTCAAATAAATTTAAATTTAAATTTGAATTATTACAGCTGGTACATTTGACTAACCTTAATGATGAAACTAAATCTGCAAGGATGGAAACTGGAAACTCCTCTAAATTTTCTAAAACAACAAAAACAACAATAGGTCGATCTTCCCTTTCCTGGAAAAATAATGCCCTCGAAATCATACTGTAATAACAAGCTAATATTTACCTCAAAAAACTCAGTGTACCAATCACATAGCATTGAAACAGAACAGTCTGGTAGACGAATATGTGGTAAGTCCTCATCCTCATCCTGTGAATTATTACAATATGAGCTGAAAATTCAAAATATACCTTTTCTTTTCTTTCACATGATATTAATTGCTTCATTATGTCTTTCATAAGTAACCTCATACCTATGTTGTTACTATTGACAACATAATATCATTAATTGCTTACTGGAAAAAGTTTGGAGATAAATTACTAAAGGAGTAATTGAGGACAGTGTTTCCTTGAATTTATGAAAAGATTTTGAACGATTTGACATATCAAAAGCTTGAGTAAAGGAAACATTGCATATTAACTTTCAATATTTAGTTGAATAGTAATTCTATTATAACTCACCTCCATTGGACTAGAATAGAAGGTATTCTATGTTGTCTAATAAGGTAGTCATCATCAGAAGATGGCGTTAGTGAATTTAAGTATATGGAATTCTCTTCCACAAAATCCTTCATTTCTTGGTGATGAGCTTCTTCGTACTCCAGAAAAATTGACTGACCATATTATAATGTAGTCAATTGATTGATATGCTGTATACCTCAATTTTATTTTCAATGTCTTTTGAGCATTCGATATATTTTTGGTATCGTCTCTGAGCCTCTTTTTCTGTCTCAGCTGGATGAGATGCAAATTTCCCTACTCAGTCCAAAGTGGGACATACAGTGATAAAATAATATGATGAGACAGTTCTCACCATCAGTTGCCATTTTCTTGGATACTTGAGCTGGTTTTATCAAGACAACAACCCTTAAAAAATCATATGACAAAATTTGAACCTCAATAAATATAAGGCTTAATATGATACAGTCTTTTTGTATCAAATATCTCTTGAAAACTAAACTTAGTCTAAAAATTCACTACCTTTGTTAAAGAAAAGTCTTCAACAGCCATAATTTATCTGATGTCTTAAACTTCCAAAACTAGGATACCCCGTGTGCAATAATAATAATATAATAATTATTATTATTATTATAATTATTATTAATTATTCAATTGGGTGTGGTTACAACTCGGCGATTATACAGCATTTACGCGCATGCTCTCTTGTCTTGTATAATCACATGATTGTAAACTGCTGACAAAGGTCACGACCAGACTAGACTACCGGTGTTTACTCTACAACTGTTTTTCCCCCCGATTTCTCCAAGAACAATGAAGTTTTTGTTTTATTAGCTCTTCTAGTGATATACGCCTCAGCTTTCGACTACACTACAGAGTGGAAGAATGGAAGCGTCAATACGGACGTCAGTACGACAGTGATGAAGAAGAACTTCACCGACACACAGTTTGGGAATCTAACAAGAAATACGTGGAAAATCACAACGAAAACGCTAAAAGATGGGGCTTCACATTGGAAACTAACAAGTTCGCCGATCTAGAGTCGTCGGAATTCGCCGCATTGTACAATGGTTATCGCAGCATGCCGTCTACGAATGCAACCCGTCGACTCTACATCCCTCCAAGAGGTTTTCAAGCACCCAGTAGCATGGACTGGAGAGACAAGAAAGCAGTTACTGGCGTGAAAAATCAAGAGCAATGCGGTTCTTGCTGGGCTTTCTCAACCACCGGATCTCTGGAGGGACAACATTTCCTTAAAACGGACAATTAGTTTCTCTTCAGAGCAGAACTTGGTCGATTGTTCCAGGTAGCTATGGCAATCATGGATGTGAGGGAGGACTAATGGACAATGCTTTCAAGTATATAAAAGCAAATGGTGGTATTGGACACTGAGGACAGTTACCCTTACACAGCTAAAGATGGTAGCTGCCATTACAATCCCGATAATGTAGGTGCAACATTAACTGGTTATGTTGATATCAAATCAAAAGATGTTGATCAGCTATTATCAGCTGCCTCTACTGTGGACCAATTTCAGTTGCCATGGATGCTAGTCACACCAGTTTTCAATTATATGCCACTGGTGTTTACGATCCTTCTTTTGTTCCCAAACAAACCTTGATCACGGCGTCCTGTTGTTGGTTTCGGTAGTGAGAAAACTCTCTTTGGTCACAAGGATTATTGGATTGTCAAGAATAGCTGGGGTGAAGGTTGGGGAGAGAAAGGCTATTTCAAGATTGCCCGTAAAGATAACAAATGTGGAATTGCAACTTCTGCATCTTATCCTACTGTTTAAGAGACAAGTGGTTTCATAAGGACTTAATTTATTTTTGATATAATTACTATTAGGCTGTCTCTCTAAATTATCTCGTTCCCTAATCCTTTATACATGCATAGCTGGTCTTTTAAGAAATTGCAAAGATTGTTATCATTTTTTTTTCAATAATAAAACACGTCATTCCAATTAATATAAAACAGCTGCATTGTGTGTTGTTGAGTATAATCATTGTACTAACTAGCATGGCCATTGCATGTCAAGTTGTATTCTATAGGTACAATATGAGAGACTGAAGAAGTAGGAAAGTAAAAAGTAATGATTATATAATTTACAACACATTCAAACTGAAATAAATTAAATATTATCTACAGATCATATTTTCATCACGAGTCCCTTCAACAACTCCACTTGTCTTTTTATGGAGTGGTATTGGCGGACTGGGCATAATAGGACTATTTAATGGAGCAGCAAGCTGGGATGTACCTACATATCTCGATGCTGGCGAGGAGGGGCTAGCAGTAGTCTCCTCTTTCTGAACTGTTATCTTAGTTTTCAGTACTGGGCTCCGTCCACCACCTCCTGTACTGGAGGTAATTATCCTATCTCGGATCAAACTTTTAGTTGTCTCTCCATTGTTATAGAGTTCATCTGCAAATTTTGTAAGAGATTCATCAAGTTTTGTAGGCAAAGTTTTTGCCTTTTCTGAACAGAAATGACCGGAGTACTAAATTTGCTGTTATCTAATAAAGAACGGTCAGCCTCTTCATCTTCCGATGACACATTTACAAAAGCTGACATTCTTCGTGTAATTTCTTGCGATGTTTGTATCTTCAATTGTCGCAACCTTTTCTCTGTTTCTCTCGCTTTCATGATCTCTCCAATAAATCCAAACAAATCACTTGTTTGACAACCTTGTTCTAATTCTAAGTCGTTCAAGTTCTCCTTTAACTTCCTTACATTTTTCACTAATCTGTTCTGTAATAATTGACTAGCTAATTCACGAGAAACTGTAGACGAAAATTCCGGAATATACTTGAAAAAATATTTGCTCCAAAAGACCAAACGATACAATGATGTATTGGGGAGGATTAAACACGACTGATGATATGATTCAAAGTTTTCACTTCTATCTTTCGTAATATCGTGATTGTTAAGAGAGATTGGTATCGGTTGGTCGGTGTAGAGACCAAAGTTACCCCCTATTACTTTGTCAGGTAACATATCAGAAAAAACAGCATTAAAATGCGATGACTCAAAAGGTAAGAAACTACCGGCAATTGTGTAATCGTTGTGTGGCATCTCCTGAACCAAAATATAATAGAAAGGATTGAGCCACTGTTCATTTTCTTCAGCCGACAAAGAACTCCTCCAATTTCCCCAAGCCGAGACGAGTGGTCCTTCATATTGCTCAGCGTCACTGATGCCATATTGATCATCCTGTGTACCATAGTAACTGCTTCTCTTGCTGTGGAGTGATGCTTGAAGTCTTGCTCGAGCAGAATCAAAATGAAGTTTCCATATGTACAAGTACTTAAAAGAGAGTACAAATTTAAAAGGTAAGTGTCTGAAAATTGAAAAGCAGAAGGAAATTGACAAACTGAGTTGCCAAAATACAGTCACAGAAAAGTAAAAATATTGGAGCCTACAATGAAAGATATAGAAGGTAAGATTTTAAGGTGATCTTTAAGCATAAAATACAACAAAAATACTTACATAATTAAATATTTAACCCCTAGATTCAAACTGTACTTACCTGGCCTTCGTTCACTTCTTCATTAGAAGAGTTGGTCACTAAGCCACAACGTGTAGTGAAGGGATGACCCAATGCTACCCACTCTTTCTGTATCAATGCCTCAAAACCTGATATAGATCGAAAAATGAGGATCGCATATAACTTGAATGAGAGATGAAATAACACAAGAGAGGTCCCTGTCATTATGACCTAAAATGGAAGATAATTAACAAATAGTTCATTAGTCTAGCAGCTGTCATTAGCTATCATTAGTCTACTTTGTGTGTAGTTAAGCTAACTTGACAGTTACATGTACATGAGATATAAGCTATAGCATGACAATCATATTATAATCACATGACAATCATATTATGATCACATGACAATCGTATATGACATGATGCCAGTTTGTATATTGATGCTATACCTAATAATATACAGCTGGTTCTTTTTGTACATAAAGTATTTGCCACTTCACTAGCCAATAAAAGACATGATCTGTAGAAATAAAGAAAAGAATAAAGTGCTGATAAGGGGAACTTGTCAGATCATTCAAATGAGATGTAGTTGAAATAAATATATCAGCTGCAGATATACATGATTGACTATTTAAACTATTGCTGATAATTCATTAAAAATATTATTATGAATTAAATACATTATAAATATAATATTATAATTAGTCACTGGTTTCTGTTATCTATTTAAAACTACTTCATGAGAGGTATATATATATATATATATATATAATATATATACTGAAGTATCTAAGTCTGTTGAAGAGTGCTCGATGTCATTTAGACAGAGTGGGTTAGAGCAGAATTAAAGGACAAAAGAACAGGGCTCTCGCTGTGTTGCTGTTACTCCGAGTTTCATGCGTTATGCAATCATCAGAGAGCTCTGATGATCGCATAACGTGTGAAATTCGGAGTAACAGCAACACAGCGAGAGCCCTGTTCTTTTGTCCTTTAATTCTGCTCTCTATATATATATTATATACTGAGATAAAGGTTTTTATTGAATACCAAAGTTGTGATAGATTGTAATCAAGGTGTGTAATTGATACCATTATCATTTCATATAAAACCATATCATGTATTATCAATGATAATATTACCTGGAGTCTGATAACTGCTTCCATCATTATCACTTATCAAACTCCAAGAAATGTTAAAATATTTATAAACAAAACCCATTTTAATTGGTCAGATGATAGAAGTACTTTTAAGTTAATATAGTTGGTCATTCTTATTATTACAACAATCTATCTTACCTGACATAATGCATCCACTGTGAGGACTCTAAAGTAGAATACCATCGTTGATCTGTTCTTGATAAATCATGGCATGTTCCTATAATATAAAACACCTTATAGACAGACAGACAGACAGACAATTTATACCAGTAGTACATAGTTCATGGAGTTTCATGTAAGCATTTTGAATATCTTTAGCTGTTCCAGAACACCAGTTGGGAATTTTGAAATGAGTAACTTGTTTATTTTCCACTTGTACTTCTAAATTTCTTGCCATAGAAACGGCATACATGTAACTATGGTAACGAAAAATAATAACAGTAACATCACACAAAATTATTAAAGCAATAATTTAACTACAAGGAAGAAGATGTGGAACACTATTTCCTTACCTTGGATCAGGAGCTTCCAGTTGATCTTCATCAGGGAGAGAAGCTCTGGTGAGAGAGACACCAGAATGAGGATGGCTCCAACACCATACCTGTATAAGTTTGGCATGGAAATATTTGATACATGTATTAATTAGTACTTACTGGTAATCTGTTGTCACTATGTAAGCTGGCTACATACTCTAATGTATCATCACTAATGTTATATGGAACAACAATGTATGGTGGTAACTAAGGGGGAGAGGGAGGGAAGTGTGGGAGAGAGGGAGAGAGAAGGAAGAGAGGGAGGAGAAAAGAGGAGAGGAGAGAGAGAGAGGGAAAGAGGGAAAGGAGAGGGAGGAGAAAGAGAGGAGAGAGGGAGAGAAAGAGGGACAGAGGAGAGGAGAGAAAGAAGGGGAGAGGGAGAAGAAAGGAGAGGGAGGAGAAGAGAGGAGAGAGACATAGATAAGATCCTACTACATTGTATCCATACAAGTATACAATATTAACTTTCACTTTCAGTTTCAGTATATTATTTAATCTATTAATCAAATTAACCCTCAAAAGTACACTACTAATTAACTATTAATACTAATTAACTATTAATATACCTCTCACATAATAGAAATCGATTGTTAGACTCAGTAACTCTCCATTGTTTCTGGTTTACTCCTAACCTGTCTAACTCCTATTAAAAGAGAAAAAATATGATATCGTAAATGGACATATAAAAACAGAGAAATGGATGAATAGATGGATCAATGGATATCACCTTTTGCCAATCCCGAGGGTTTTAAAAAAGCTCGGAACAGAGTCTATGAAAAAAACAAGAAAAACCAGTTATACTAGTTACCATATCTAGTTAAACATCAACGCAACTGGGAGGGACTTACCAGAAGATACAATGGTCTCCTTCTTTGATCGTACTACTCTAGCATAGTCAAAAGCAAAGAGGTGATATACTGTACTTGGGGAGGAATACATCCCTAGGGAATTGACAACCTAAAAAGATGATAAAAATATATAAATACTATAAGAAATGATACAATTGTACTGACTGACATGAATGGCATCTGCTTTGGGACAAAAAGTTTGAAACTGAAGACAATTTTTTCGCATGTCCTGGTAGGAGATATAATAAATATGATGGATGAATGAATGGATGGATGAATGAATGGATGGACAGATGGACAAATGAATGGATGGATGGACAAATAAATGGATGGATGAATGAATGGATGGATGGACAAATGAATGGATGGATGAATGAATGGATGGACAAATGAATGGATGGATGAATGGATGGATGGATGGATTAATGGACAAATGAATGAATGGATGGATGGACAAATGAATGGATGGATGAATGAATGGATGGACAAATGAATGGATGGATGAATGGATGGATGGACAAATGGATGGATGAATGAATGGATGGATGGACAAATGAATGGATGGATGAATGGATGGATGAATGAATGGACGGATGGACAAATGAATGGATGGATGAATGGACAAATGAATAGAATAGATGGATGAATGAATGGATGGATGGACAAATGAATGGATGGATGAATGGATGGATGAATGAACGGATGGATAGATGAATGGATGGACAAATGAATGGATGGATGAATGGATGGATGGATGAATGGATGGATAGAAGGACAAAATGCTGATCTCTCTGGTTACTTTGCATATAATTTCTAATTCACTAATTTTCTTAGGTAGTGTAGTTTTAGAAGTAACAAGACGTCTTCGACCACTACTCACTGTTAAAAATAACAACAGCAATATACAAAAACAATTTATAGCAGCTATACAATCATACATTTATTCATCAATGTTTATATTACTATATATGTGTATCTATTAATGTATTGTAATAAGTAATTTATCCTAGTACAACAATGTACTACTATTACTAATATAGTTATATGAAACATCTAAGTAATGATGTTATTATATACATGTACATGTTGTGAACTGTGTCATGGTAATATACATGTACATGTTGTGAACTGTTGTCATGGTAATGTACATGTACATGTTGTGAACTGTTGTTATGGTAATGTACATGTACATGCTGTGAACTGTTGTCATGGTAATGTACATGTACATGTTGTGAACTGTTGTCATGGTAATGTACATGTACATGTTGTCAACTGTTGTTATAGTAATGTACATGTACATTTACAAGTTGTCATGTATCCGGTATGTATAGCTTGTACTGAAGATCAACAAGTCAGTGAATTATGCTCAAGTTAAGAGAAACAATAAAATCTTAATGTATACATGTTGTCTTGTTATGTAAAAGTATATGTACATGTATATATAAATTATAGGTATTGTTATGACATTCACATTGAAAGTTTTTTATCATATTAACAACGCTATTATGTAATAATTTAATTTTGTTATTACCATTTATGTAAATAGGATTTCCTCATGTAATCAAGATGTGATTACATATAACTAGTATATAATTTACATATAAAAGTCTCTCTCTCTCTCTCTCTCTCTCTCTCTCTCTCTCTCTCTCTCTCTCTCTCTCTCTCTCTCTCTCTCTCTCTCTCTCTCTCTCTCTCTCTCTCTCTCTCTCTCTCTATCTCTCTCTCTCTCTCTCTTTCTCTCTCTCTCTCTCTTATTACCAGTATAAGCTTGCAAAATCAGTCGAAGAGGTACACTTTTACTAACTCAACAAAGCAGCTTGGTCCAGAGCAGACAACTACAGTAGACAAAGAAAGAAGTTTTGTGAAGTAATTCTAATTTAGTACTTACCTTCTCTGCTAAAAATGGCGTTGGTTTAAATGAAAATTTGTTATTTGTTACATACATAGTCCCTGTAATATAACTTGGTAATTTCTCTGGAGAATCTGACTCATAGAGAAGTTGTTGTGTATTAGGAGCATGTCCAACTAATACCTCTCCTACATAGAATGGCAGACAAACTAACTTTAGAGCCAATTAATGGTTGTTATAAGTACAATCATTAATGCATAAAAGTATGGCAATATCATTATTTTGTTTGGTAATGACTTTTAAGGAGTGAACATGTTAAATACACAATGACTTATATGTTTCTACCAGGCTTTAAGAAATACAGCATCTCATTGGTGAGTACATTGAATTTATAATTATATTACTATTTTATAATATGTCAGTTTGGTATCTTTATATCATCTTCTCAAATTTATAAGTTACAGACGATCATAGTTATTGTAAACAATGTGTCATTCAGTAAACAGCTAACAATTATGAATGCTCAATACATCTGCTATATTTTATATTATAACTTGATATGTTAAGGATTCAAAAGAAAATTCATGTAACTCCATCATCATGTGCTCTTTGCTCATTACAGCTTACAATTAGATTTCGTACTATTGTCACCTGAATTACCTGGTAATAGGTCGTCGGGACTGGAGTCTGGAACAGAGACTGTGGGATGTACCGCCATCTTTGCCATCATGTAGCTAAGGTAATCGGACTGGTAGTTGGCTGATTGAAGGGGAGGGGATCTTGGAAATGTCGCTCTAGTTATACGGAGTTTTTTAATTGAATTTGCTTTCATTGCATTTCTGTACGAATTTGAGAACGTTTCCGTTCACCTCCGTTATACTACTTTACTGGGCGTGTCGTAACTTTTTTTAACCACGTGTAGACTCGTCAACCTTAGAGATGGACGAGAAACAAGAAATAGGTACGTTATAATGTCAATTAACTTAATTTAACAAAATGAATATGCCTATAGTTTCTAAAAAATAATTTTTATACTTATTATTTTAAGTGCTAGATATATTCAATGTAGGAAATACCGAGTTATTGGTTGTTCAGGGTTTTTTATGATTTAATATTATAGTTATAGTATGCATAATATGATGGAGTATATGTGAAACTAACAATCATTTCTTGTATTTTAATTTTATGTAGAACATTTGGAACGTGCTTTCCTTATGTTTGGATTAGCAGCAAAAATGATGAACAATTAGAAAAATTGATCAATTCATTTCTATGTCCTGTCATTTTAAAAATGGATTCAAAATTTGAATCTGTCCGAGATAAGGTAATCAATATTATTAAACAATATTATATCTGTTCATCTTTTATACTGTAACAATATATTAATATAATTATAATTTATATAATAATTATAGGTGTTAGATATATTAGATATACTGACATTATGATTGAGTTTGTAGTTTTTTTCATTCAGGCTATGGAAATTTTAAGTCACATGAACAAACAACTTCAGAATAGAACAAAGGTCCAAATACCCGTGACAACCTTGTTGGAATTATTACATGAAAATGCATCCGTTGTTAAAGTATAGAGTACTATAACTAAATTAAATAGGATTGTCAATCTTTTTTTTTAGAATTTGCACACTTTGTCTATTTAAAGCTTGGCATTCCTCGTATACCAGAGTCGGCTCAGGTTGATATTCTGCCATTATTAACTGCCTCATTAGTAGGGAAAACCCCTCAACAAATGGACAGGTGCTTATATACATGACTTGTATATAATAATGCATACTCTCCTTTTTCCTTTCCCTCTAGCATTCTTCAACTATTTACATCTTCTCTCATCCACATAACCACACCCATTAATCATCAAACAGTACCAAATCTTACGTCTCTCGTCCCATCAAAAGACACACCTCAAGTACGACGTACCTTTTTAGATTTTCTGCTTTGGACATTACTTCTCCCTTATAATCCAGAAAAAGTAGACTCACAATAATATATTTGAGTTCATCTTTATATTTCCATTATAGACAATATAATATTGCTCCACCTGGTTTATCTAATAGTCAGTACAAAAGTGTTACAGGTTACAAAGATATGAGAGGAGATATTTTAGAAAAAGTTAGTCATATTTTCATGCTTCCATCTATACATCTATCAATTATATCTATCTATCCATTTTAGTAATCCCATTTATCCATCCATCCATTCATTCATCCATTTGTCTATGTTGTTTGTCCATTCATTCAACCCTCTACAATTCTCTTACCTCTCCAGGTAAAGCTGTGTATTATATCGTTGTTATCATCTAGTGTATTTGATGCTTCTGAGGTATTAGTTCATTTTATAGTGGGATCAGCTGACCCAAAATATAGGTACTACCCACATCTGTTATAGTTATATTTGTAATCTTTTATAGTGTCTCTGATATCTGTGAACAACAGACAAAACTTTTTTCTGATGTAAATGAATATGAAAATCCAACTACTGTATCTGAATTATTTATTATCTTTCTTGGTAATGCAGGTTAGTGTGTATGTGTGTGTGTGTGGTAGGTATTTCATCTTTCATGTAATGGTTAGGTCAGACCAAGAGGTCATCTCCTTCTTCCTCTTCACCCGAGAGTTCCACTAGGCCAGGTTCTTCTAACACTAGGTCTCCGGTAGTCTTCGAATGAGACTAAGAATTTTGCCTTTCTTCATAAAATCAACTGTTGCAGCTAATGGTTTTCCTTCATGTGCACAGGTTAGTAAAATAAATATATCTGTGTGTGTGTGTGTGTGTGCGTGTGTATTAATGACGGACTGACCATGATTATTTTTAAAATGGTTTGTATTTTTCTTAACAGGGTATTTTTGATGGATTATTTGGGACCATTACAAACACAAAATTACGCCTTCTTTGTCTTGAGTTTGCACACCATATCATCTCCAGGTTTGTTAGTTTTCAATTTTATCATTGAAGAAATATTTATATAATTTTTTAAAAGGACATCTTCATCTAAACTTCAGTTAATGAATCCTTTATTGATGACTGCTTTTAACAAAGTTATTGATATGCCAATGTAAAGAAGTAAGTTATATTTGATTGAGGTCATGTGATACTGTACTGTAACAGAATATGACTCATTATGATGTAATGTAATGTTTTTGTATAGGAGAAGAAATTGTTGTTATATTCTTATAATGGTATAGGACATGTTGCAAAGTTAGTTGTATATGATCAATACTTTTATCACTTAACATTAGAAAAAGTCCACTTCTATTGAGAAAAGATTCTAAATATCTACGAAGATTATTTGAAGAGCTAACAAAGGTCTGATTATTTCCATCATTATTGTCAGTTTCTTGTGTGTGTGTGTGTGTGTGTGTGTGTGTGGTGCCCCCTCATCCTACTATAGGATGAAGACAGAGAGATTGGACTAGCTGTTCAACAATGTATAAGTACATCTGCTTTAGCTTATCGTGGTATTAAAGATAGTAATGCTATTATAATAGAGGCATTAATTCTTGATAACATCAAAAGAGTAAGTCATCTAATTTTACCTGTAGTATTAGCTATTAAACATCCACTGTATATAACATTTATGAACATGGATTGGTAAGACAGGTGCATTTAAAAGTAGAAGTTCCCCATCCAATCATTACCTTAGTGAGATTGCAAAATTGTAGGTGTGGCACAATAAATTACCCTCAACATTACCACTGCACAAAGTACAAGTTAACATAGTAATATAGTCCTGTAACTATGGGTGTGGTTAATTACCCAGTATAAATTTTTTATTCTCTATTAATATTATAGAAACAATCTCAATGTCGGCTATCAGCTGCATATTGTGCTCGTGTCATATTTCCTTTTTGTCATATCCCCTCTCGATATGTAAGCTTGTTAGCTTGTGGTGATGCCAGACAAGAAGTGAAAGACGAAGGAAAGCATGGACTTTGCCCATCAGAAGAAGATTTACACAAATCAGAGACGCAGTTTCCTTCATTGATGACTTGGTTGAGTATATTCATATCAGAGTGAGTTATAAATATTAGTGAAGCAATCAAACTTTCATTCCCATGTAAATACGAGAATAAAAGGAGATATAAATATTTCTTGAGGTACTTATTGAAAATATATTTTTTTCTCACTGATGTAGGCTGAAGCAAGTCTTGAAAGTGACCAATGCTATTCAGTAGCAGCTGGGAAGTTACCTTATCCACCAGATACAATGGCATCCATGTTTATTTTTCTACACCGCTGTCTGGTGGCTACTGCTGGATGTGTACTGTGAAAGACTTATTACAGCTGGATCTGACTGCACCATTGAAAAAAAGCCAATATTATCAGAGTTAAAGAGTATTTAAAATGTCTTCACTCTTCTAACGACACTATCCTACAACACTATATACATTTAATAACATAGCTTTGTCCCCAGCTGCAGGTTATAAATACACACTAATATTAACTTAGTATACTGTATCTTCTTTGTACAGATAGTAATCTTGTTAGTGTAGGAATCATAGCTCTATTACATGTCTTATTAACCTCACCATCTACAGCTGTCATGACATTTGTACCAAAGCTGAATTGGATCAAGGTATGTAACTTCTATGCTAATATATGAATAGTTGCATTTTACCATATGATCATAACAGTACCAATTTGTAGAGATGGCTCCTGACTAGTTTACCTCCTTGCTTGTTAGTTAATATGGAGACTGTTTTATTTTGTTTTGTTATATACTTGCTGTTCATTGTGGTCATAATAGGATGGTTAAAGAAGATAACATATTATTTTTGTCTCTCTATTTCTGTGTGAAATAATGAAGTAATGATTGCCTGAATAATTTGTATGTGTAATAAATAAAATGTTTATAAAATTAAAATTAATATTATAGAGATAACAATAATGTCAAAAAATATACAAATAAGATAATAATATGTGATGGCATTACATCTTTAAAGTTTCCACTGCATGATCTTAAAGTTTTGACTGCATGACATGACTTTAACAATTATTGTCACATGACTTCAACAATTATTATCACATTCCTTACAGCGTTTTACACAGTCATCTCGTAACGAAACTAAAGAAGCAGCTGGTAGAATTATTGGTTATCTAGCCTCTCAACTCGATACTAACACTGTGATGAGCATACTACAAGATAGCTTGAAAGACACATACCATCCAGTTAGCAACAAATATATATTTATAATTGAAGTATCTGATGTTTTATTGACAGATGTATCCAGTGCAAGAAAGTGGTGTCATTGTAATTGGAAAAGTGGGAAGTGTGTGTGTTCAGAGATTAGCCCAAGAAGACAACACTGAAGACAATATTTTAATATTTAAAGAAGCTCTTAGACGATTAGGTGAGAAGTACTTTACTGTACTACTTTATTTATTGTTGTACATTATTTATTGTTGTCATAGTTACCATTGTATCTCTATTTTAGTGACTTTTTTGGACTGCATTAATGGACACATAGTAAAGTCAGCATGTAATGCTATCGGAGATATAGCAAGAACAGGTCCCCTCCCATTTCCTGCTGAATCATCAGACAAGTCTCTTAGTAAACTGTCACTATTTGAGAAACTTGAAGATCTTATGTTATATACAGATAACGTTGTTGTAAGTACTATCTTACAGCTGGCTAGAGTTGTTTTTTTTTTTCAGGATAAGGAGAAGTATGTTCTGTCTCTTGGGTATTTCTCTTGGGTGAACCTCACTTTCCTTATAAGGAGAAGACGCTAGAAGCTTTGGTCTCACTGCGAGAACAGAAGAACATTGACCTCCATTTCTCTGTGGGTGAGGCTCTTTCTTGTATCGCAGCAGGACAGTTTTGTGACCAGTTTCATAATCCATGGGACTACAGTTTGAAAGTTAAAGTCCCTGAGACACTAGAACCAGCTAGCGATATGCTAGAGAAAACTTTAAGTATTGTGATTGACGAGTATGGCTATAGTTCATCACCAAGAATTAGACAAGTTAGGACATTTTTATATGACCTGTGTTTGTTCTAATTCTTATATTCTGTAGTCTGCTTGTGTCTGGATGCTTTCATTACTACAACATTGTCAGAATCATCCTTCATTTCAGGTATAACCAAATAAAATATTAAGTATTAACAGTCAATCTTCTTAGAAACATTTACCAAGATTTCAACAAGCTTTTTAAATTTGTTATCAGATCCAAGTGGTTAATTTAATAGATATGTATTCAATAATTTTTAATTCTCAATTTTTATCAGATGTTCTTCAAGAGGTTGCCTCTAGAGGACTAGGAATGCTCTATGATCTATCAGACTCCTCCAGAAGCAACAGCTTGTGGATTTTCTGGTTGGGACTCTCATGGAAGGCAAAAGGTGAGCACCAACAAGAGCAAGTCATTCATTTATACATTTTTCCCCCTTTTGTCTTATTTTAAGAGCTAGTCAACCAATTAGTGGAGACACAAAATTGTTCCCTGGTATAAATTTAGGAAAATCACCAGAGGGGTAATTATTAAATATTTACTGTGTAATTCTTCTAAATTGTCAAGAAGTTACTAAATAACTTGAAGATTATTTTCTACAGATAACATAGAGCTATTTCAATCATTTTTCTCACTAGATCTGGTTTGTCAACTTATAAAGAACTTTGTTCTCTAGCTAGTGACATGAATCAACCCGATTTGATATATAAGTTCATGAACATTGCCAACCATCATGCTATATGGAATTCCAAGAAGGTAAGAGACAAAGAGAACTACAGCAATTTTCTTTGAAAGAGAACCACATTTAATGTCATATATCTTGTCAGGGTGCTGCTTTTGGTGTCTCTGGTATTGCTAGTCAAGCTAGAGAGCAGTTAGCACCCTATCTTCCAACATTAGTCCCTCGTCTTTATCGATACAAATATGATCCAATACCTCGTATACAATTAGCAATGAACAATATTTGGAATGCTGTAGTACCTGAGAGCATGAAAACAGTTAGTGGATGAATGGATGGATGGAATGATATGAGTGACAAGTTTAATATAATAATATATATAAATTTTAAAATTAAAGACTATAACTTGAAATTATTTGACTTTCACTTTCAGATTGACAAATATTTTAATGAGATACTAAAGGAGTTAATTATTAACTTAGGTAGTAGTCAATGGAGAAACAGAGAGTCAAGGTAATACCAGCTGTAATCCATTAAATAAAATAAGTTATATATTCTGCTAGTTGTTTAGCACTAGGGATTGTTAGTAATGAACACAAGTGGTAATGTATCAGAGCATCTTCCTAAACTATGGGAGCTATGTTTGAGAGCTAGAGATGATATCAAGGTTTTTAAATTGTGATACAAACAGATTTGTAAATTTGTATTTTAGGAAACAGTTCGGAAAAGCTGCTGACTTGTCGTGTAAGACTCTTCTTAATGTTACAATGAGGGTGTGTGATGGCGTAGCTATCAGTCAGACTGGTGCTACAGTTATTAAAAACCAGTTTTGCCTGTCTTCATGAATCAAGGACTAACTAGCCCAGCACAAGAAGTCAGGGCAATATGGTAAGAAAGAACAACTGTTTTTTTAGTATTAACATTGTGGAGAGAGTTCCTTAAATCCTTAGCTCTATTGACATATTTTAGATCATAGTAGATTTTTTAAAAGTTAATTTTCTCTTTTTTTATATTATATCACGTTTGAACAGCTTAGTAAAATTATTGAAAAGGCTGTAAGTTATTAAAAACACTAACAACTCTCTATTAATTATAACTAATTATTACAGGGACCCTTAACAAAAACCACATATTCCACAGCTTATTCCATTGTTACTGGAGTCTTTGAG
The DNA here is from genome assembly GCF_016097555.1 of Gigantopelta aegis. NCBI lineage: Eukaryota > Metazoa > Mollusca > Gastropoda > Neomphalida > Peltospiridae > Gigantopelta > Gigantopelta aegis. The sequence goes on along the minus strand of NW_024532937.1, from coordinate 11,315 downwards.
TTCCCTCGAACCACAGGTAACAAACTACAAGAACATACAGCCAGTTGTATCTCTTGTTGTCTGTAACTAAAACTAGGTTCTTAATACAATCAGTCTTAAATAGGAGAAGACTCTGAAGTTCAAGAACAACTGGAGACTCTCAGAGTTGCTGCTTCAAAAAACATCACCATTAATGGAGGCTATCAACCTTGTAATTATAGAATCCTCTCTCTCTCTCTCTCTCTCTCTCTCTCTCTCCTCTCTCTCTCTCTCTCTCTCTCTCTCTCTCTCTCTCTCTCTCTCTCTCTCTCTCTCTCTCTCTCTCTCTCTCTCTCTCTCTCTCTCTCTATTGTGTACTGGTTTTTATTTTATTTTTTAAGTGTATTCCACAAATTGATAATGATGTGTTAATAGAACTGATTCCCAGGATTGTAGATATTACAAAGAGTGGAGTAGGACTTGGAACTAAAGTTAGTTAGACTCAGACCCAATCTGTAGTATAGAACTCTGTCTTTCTTTTTAAAGGTTGCTTCTGCTCAGTTTTTAATGAATCTCTCTCGTTGCAGCCATATTGAGTTGTCTTCTTTTACTGGTTAACACTTATAATTATAATATTATTAATTATAACACTAATAGGAAAATTACTAGGGGCTTTATTATCAGGACTATCTGATCGCAGTAGCACTGTTCGGAAGTCGTATGCAAAAGCAATCGGTCACCTAGTGAAGGTCAGTAGTAATGTCACCATCACAAGTATTTAGTTTTATTTTTTTAGAAATTATAGGATTATTATTTTAATCTTTTTACAGGTAGCTCGTGAGAGCAGTGTCACCACTAAACTAGTAGAGAAACTAAAGAACATGTATCTAGAGAAAGGAGGTAATAATTTTGTCCCAAAACATCTTATATATTTTGTTGTTAATAGACAGTACTATTCAGTCTTCAGTGGCTTACACTATTAATGCTATTGTTATGCATTCATCTGATGTTGCTAAAGGCATGGCAATTGATTTTGTACCTCTGGTTTTCTTAGCTATGCTATGCCTGTGAAACAAGAAGGTCAGACAAGTTTGATGTATATTGAATAATAGTTGTGTTCCGCTCATATAGATCCCAGTTCTGAAGCTATTGTAAAAACATGGTCCGATTCTTGGCAAGAACTTGTGTCTAGTAAGTCGCATACTTTAGATTTTGTTCATTTACTGTTTCTCAGGTACTTCCAGTGGAGTCAAGCTATATTTGGGAGAACTCGTTCAACTTGTTTGTCCAAGTTTATCGGCACAGTCATGGGAAGTGAAACGACAAGCAGCGAGTGCTCTCGCTACATTGGCTGAAAACATGGGTCAGTACTAGTATGGTCCATTACTAAATGGTTACCTTGCTGTGTCACATAATTTGAATTGAATATCTTCCTTAGGATCTAATTTAGGTCCTCCTCATTTAGCAATAGTTTTAAGATCGCTATTAGATGGTTTACAAGGAAGATTGTGGGATGGGAAAGATGTTCTTTTAACATCTCTCAAGTCAGTTTGCAAGTCGTGTTCTAAAGCTATCATAGAACAACAGGATACTAACCAGCCTAAACCATCTGAGGTATATATTAGCAGAATGAATTTTGATTTTTAACCCACTATAAGAATTCTATCTAGTCTTCTTTCCCAATGCAAGAAGGAAAACATTTTGTATAAAACTGTTGCTATAGAAACCCACTGGACAAGTGATAGATGCATTAAAAGTTGATGTGTTTGAAGATTTCTACAAGATCCTAGTAACAATTATTGAATTTGATGAAAATGAAGAAAAGACAAAAACAACAGCTGGTCTCACAGAAGATGAAAGAGAGACAAGATCAAATATGTTTGAACTTAAAGCAAAAACCTTTGGAGCGATAGTTATGGCTTGGCCTGCAGACTCCACACTCCAAACTAGTTATCATATAAAATGTATGTGGATTATTATCTAATCTGTTACCAAATAAACATGGAAACTACAGACTGAAATATTAAAACTTGACAGTTATTTTTACAAGGTATATTAAATATATATCAAAACTGTCTATTACCTATACTTTGAATTATATAGATGTGTTATACCTCCTGGACATGAGAGTTTAATATTATACAACACTAAAACAATGCCATCTATATTCAATGCTTAGGTAAGTCCTATAGAACAGTGACAGTTATTAGCTGTGGTACAATAATGTACCCAGTATACATAAACCATATTAACTAGTTAATAATAATACATCCTTTTTATACAGATAATCCTCGTTATTTTGCAATTCGACAGCAGGCTATTTTGTGTGTGGAAAAATTTACATCATATCTTGAATGTCAGTGACACTGTTCAATAAACTATGATACAATTATTAATACCTTCTTCCTAGGCCATGATAAATTAAATGCTCTCGATGGACAAGTTATTAAAAAATTGTCTCAAGTTTTGAGGGCATTGTCGGATGAGCAGCTCAAAGAACAAGCTGCAAAATAGCTATGAGATTAAATTAATGAATATTATTGGGTTAAAAAATTAGAGTTGTGCAAGTTTTTTTAATTGTATTTTCTGAAAAAAGTTAGTTATACTAAGTTGGATAAAATTTTTATTGGTTGCCCATTTATTATATGCAAATAAATCAAATTCAATTCAGTTTAACAAAATATGCTAACTAAAAATAAATTGTGGTTTGTAAAATTACAGCAGCTTCTATTTTTAATGGCAGTGGCTATTCACACAACACAGAAAGTGCTTATTTCAATGAGAAATTAATAATAGACCCTAAACCCTAAATATTAGAGCCAAAACATGTGTCAAATTTCATTAGAGTATGCACTTTGTATTGTATAAATAGCTATTACATTTTTGTTAATGAAAAGTCCTAGAACTGAAGACAAACATTTAACATATTTCAACTGATAGGTTATTTTCATTGCATTCACTTTCATCTCTGCATCTATAAAACCTAGCTTTGTTAGCAAATTAACATTAGGGTTTATCCTCCTCTGTAATGGATACTTGTGGTAACATGATTGATTGAGAAGACAACACAGTGATGTTTTGACAGCTAATGCTAATCCTCTTCTCCTATGATCTTCAAGTGTAAAGAGAGGACCTTGCTCTACCAGGATATTGCATATTCCATGATACAAGTGAGTTGTCTTCTGTAGAAAATATTGCTGCACTGTCCAAGTTTTTAATACGTTCTTTCAAACCAAGATACTCTATTAGCCAATCTTTAAGATAACTCCAATGAGAGACCACATACTCAGCATGATGTGGCTCTAACTTTCCTAGAACATACCCACTTGGACACGATCTAATTTGTAGAAGTAAATTAAATATTTATAATGAATGGCTTTACGTTGTTTCAAGCTTTGTAGAAGGTGGGTAAGTAAAACAATTTCCCTGAAAATATACATTCTATTCTGCTATTAATGTCAGGTGGTGACTTTAAGTTTATTAACAGATAGTCAGTCAAGCTAACTACAGAAGCTGCATAGTAAAGACAAAATACATATAAAGGATTAGGGTTAATTACACATCTTCAATTAGACAAACTGTTCTATTGTGTGTAAGTTACACACAATAGAATAGTGTAACCTCTTAAAATGGTGTGTGCACATGAAATTGATATAGCATATATATATAGGGTTAAAAATGTTGGTAATTCTTACGATATATAAGTTGTCGTGTCCCATGTAATTAATTTTCCTTCAGTAAGTACTTGAAGAGCAGCTTCATTACATGTTGTATAACCACACGAGGGTCAGCAACCTATGATCAATTTAATACAATATATACATTGTATGATATGTACTTACACATCAGAGATTCTAGGAGAATATACTTGACAAACAACAGCTGAAACATTTGGCCATTTATCAGTATAAATGTAGCTTTGATTTTCCCTTCTATTGCTTGATGTAAAACACCTAACATCTGTTCAGATATTATATACATGTATAGTGCAGGCTATGTACATGTTTAATATTTCTAGAATCATCTATAATATTTGAACAACATTATTATTAACTCTGATTATAAATCTCATTAAATTGGCTCTATTATAATGTTTTTAAATGTTTATAATGTTTTAAAATTAATAACAATTATACTTCCAAAAATTGCATTATAGTCTATTCATTTCTACTTTTCTGATCATTTTGTCTCTGGTGTCCAGATATCTGTGCCTAGCAAAGGGGCAGCAATATCAAACCAATCTATGCCCCCAATCTGCTAATTTACACATTTTCCTATTAAATAATATCTGATTGGAGCACAGATATCTTGCTGAAGTATAATGTATTATATAATAAAATATTATATATATATATATATATATATATATATATATATATATTATATATATAATATATATATATATATTAACACACATGATAATATATACACATATATACAGACATACAACAACTGTTTTTGGTATATCTGGTTTCAGTTGTTCCATTAGTACAGGGAAGATCTTCTTCAGGAAGTCTGAAAGCCATTGTAACAGCCACGCCCATATGTAGTAATTACTTTACATAAATCCTTAGAAATGAGCCAAAACAAAAACATTCCAAGAAAAGTCCACATCACACACAGAAACTCTGTTCTTTTGCCTTTCTTACTTAGTAACATATATGAAAATGACAGAATTTGAAATTAAACAAAAAAGGATAAATTTAACTGAACTAAAAAGGTAGGTGTTCCAACGAATGAGTTTATATAAAGTGATCTAGTAAAAATAAAAGAAGAGAGGAAATAAGAATGAAAGGAAGATAATCAGAATGCAGACACAAAATTTTGAAATTGATCACGCATACCAGACAGTCCAGACTACTAGATTTTGTTTTTTTTGATAGCAATTTTGTCCTTAGAATTAAAAATTGTTAGTAAATTTTTTATATCCTAGGATAAACTTTTTGTTGGAAGGATAATTTTCTGATACTTTTGTCTAAGGATAAAAATTGCTTCATAAATTTTAGCCCATGGGTAAAAATAGACAATTTTTATACCAGGAGACTTTGTCAATGGAAGATAAAATATATTTTAAACAAAATATTTCAAGTCACTTTCTATACTAAGACTAATGATCAAAATAGATGAGGCAATTGTAAGTTAATAATACAGAATTTGTTTCACTTCATAAACTAAGATTAAGTTAATAATAGACCCTAAACCCTAAATATATGAAGCCAACATATGTCAATTTTCATTAGAGTATGCACTTCTTGTATTGTATAAATAGTTACTACTTTTTTCATTATGAAAAGTCCTAGAAACTGAAGACAAAACATTTAACATATTCAAACTGATAGGTCAATTTTCATTGTATTCATTTTCATCTCTGCATCTATAAAACCTAGTTTTGTTAGCAGATTAACATTAGGGTTATCCTCCTCTGTAATGGCTATTTGTGGTAACAGAATTGATTGAGAAGACAAACACAGTGATGTTTTGACAACTGATGCTAATCCTTTTCTCCTATGATCTTCAAGTGTAAAGAGAGGACCTTGTTGTCTCTCAGGATATCGCATATTCCATGATACAAGTGAGTTATCTTCTGTAGAAAAATATTGCTGCACTGTCAAAGTTTTTTAATACGTTCTTCAAACCAAGATACTCTATTAGGCCAATCTTTAAGATAACTCCAATGAGAGGCCACATACTCAGCATGATGTGGTTCTAACTTTCCTAGGACATATCCACTTGGACATGATCTAAATTTAGTAGAAATAAATTAAATATTTATAATGAATGGCTTTACTTTGCTTCGAGCTTTGTAGAAGGTGGTAAGTAAAAACAATTTATCTGAAGAAATACATTCTATTCTGCCATTAATGTCAGGTGGTGACTTTAAAGTTTACTAACAGATAGTCAGTCCAGCTAACTACAGAAGCTGCATAGTAAAGACAAAATAAATATATAGGATTAGGGTTAATTACAAGTCTAACTGTTCTATTGTGTAACCTCCTTGAAATAGGTGTGGTAAATGAGATTGATATACCATATATATAAGGGTTAAAATGTTGGTAATTCTTACGATATATAAATTGTCGTTGTCCCCATGTAATCAATTTTCCTTCAGTAAGTACTTGAAGAGCAGCTTCATTACATGTTGTATAACACATGAGATCAGCAACCTATGATCAATTTAATACACAATATATACATTGTATAATATGTACTTACATCAGAGATTCTAGAGAATATATTTCACAGACAACAGCTGAAACGTTTGGCCATTTATCAGTATAAAATGTAGCTTTGATTTTGCCTTCTATTGCATTATATAGAGCACCTATCATCTATAATAGTTGAACAACATTAATCTAAAATCTCTGACTGTAATCTCATTAAATTGGCTCTATTATAATGTTTTAAATGTTTTTAATAACAATCACAATTTCCAAAATTGGGTCAATCATTTCTACTTTTTATCATCTTGTCTCTGGTGTCCAGATATCTGTGCCTAGCAAAGTGGCAGCAATATCAAACCAATCTATGCCCCCAATCTGCTAATTTACACATTTTCCCATTAAAATAATATCTGATTGCAATCAGATATTATTTAATGGGAAAATGTGTAAATTAGCAGATTGGGGGCATAGATTGGTTTGATATTGCTGCCACTTTGCTTGGAGCACAGATATCTTGTTGAAGTATAATGTGTTAATAATATATATATATATATATATATAACTATATAGAACAGAATTAAAGGACAAAAGAACAGGCTCTCGCTGTGTTGCTGTTACTCCGAGTTTCACGCGTTATGCGATCATCAGATGTCTGATGATCGCATAACGCGTGAAACTCGGAGTAACAGCAACACAGCGAGAGCGCTGTTCTTTTGTCCTTTAATTCTGTTCTAACCCGCTCTTCTAAACGACATCGAACACTCTTCAACAGACTTAGATACTTCAGTATATATAACTATATATATATATTAACACACATAATAATATAGACAACATATATACACTTAAATTTACATACAAAAACTGTTTTTGGTATCTGGTTTCAGTTGTTCCATTAGTACAGGAAGATCTTCTTCAGGAAGTCTGAATGCCATTGTAACAGTCACGCCCATATGTAGTAAATTACTTTACATAACATCCTTAGAAATGAGCAAAACCAGAACATTCCAAGAAAAGTCCACATACACACAGAGCCTCTGTTCTTTTCCTTTCTTACTTAGTAACATATATGAAAATGACATAATTTGAAATTAAACAAAAAAGGATAATTTAACTGAACTAAAAAGGTAGGTGTTCCAACGAATGAGGTAATATAAAGTGATCTAGTAAAAATAAAAGAAGAGAGGAAAATAAGAATGAAAGGAAGATAATCAGAATGCAGATGCAAAATTTTGAAATTGATCGCGCATACCAGACTACTGGATTTTGATAGCAATTTTTATCCTTAGAATTTTTCATATCCTAGGCTAAAAAAATTGTTAGTAATTTTTTATATCCTAGGATAAACTTTTTGTTGGAAGGATAATTTTCTGATACTTTTGTCTAAGGATAAAAAAATGCTTCATAAATTTTAACCCATGGGATAAAAATAGACAATTTTTTATACCAGGAGAATTTGTCAGTGGAAGTTACCTTTTATCCTATGATAAAATATTTTAACAAAATATTTCAAGTCACTTTCTATATACTAAGACTAATGACCAAAATAGATGGGCAATTGTAAGTTAATCATGTTAGACAATTACATATAGCAATTAGTGTTAATGATCCACGTTGAATAATGCAGACTATTTTAATTAAGATATTCTGAATACATTTTGTTATAAAATAGTAGTACACAATTAAGTCCACAATAGCTTCTCAAAAACACTAGGTAGAACAAAAACTTAAGGGATACAACTATTACAATACCAACATGTAACTTTATTGTTACAACTACATCTGGTACATTGACATGTAAATCATATGATACCACTCTTTGTATGCATCACATTTCTCCCATCCTGCATGAACAGTATATGGAATATTTAAACATATTAAATTTATTTAAACGTAAATGAAGTAAGTTAATGGTTACATGAAGGTAACCATTAATTTCCCAATATATATGATAGTTAATATAATATATTACCCACATATGTGGACAATGAAAAAAAGGAGAATCAATAGCTGGACTCACAGAAATGTGTACAACGAGATACTTGAAGAGAAACAAAATTAAATAGTTTAACTTAAAGCTAAAAACTTTTGATATATATTGTTAAGGTTTGTCCCCCTAGATTCCACACTCCAATGTGGTTATTATATAAGAGTGTGTATTGTAGTTAATGTTATTTAGTAATACACGGAAATTAGAGAAATCATAATTCTTTTAACATATATATACACTTCCACAATATGAAGTTAGTCAAACAATTAACTATTATTGTTTACTATGTTTGCAGAAACCACTTGAAACTCAGTGCTTTTAAAACCAAGTTTCATTAACAGTTCATTGTTAGGGTTATCCTTATCAGTAAAAGATATGTGTGGAATAGTTTTATTTGACTTAGAAGACAAACAAAGTGATGTTTTGACAACTGATGCTAATCCCTTTTCCCTGTGATCTTCAAGTGTAAAGAGACCACCTTGCTCTCTACCAGGATATCGCATGATCCCACGATACAAGTGAGTTATCTTCTGTAGAAAATATTGCTGCACTGTCAAGTTTTAATACGTTCTTCAAACCAAGATACTCTATTAGGCCAATCTTTAAGATAACTCCAATGAGAGGCCACATACTCAGCATGATGTGGCTCTAACTTTCCTAGAACATATCCACTTGGACACAATCTAAATTATTATTATCATCATGAAGTTAATGAATACTTTTCTTTACCTCCCTTCAAGTTCGGCATCAACAGGTAAGTAATACAATCGTGCAGTTTTAATGTTATACTCTATTCTAGCATTAACATTAGGAGGTGGTACTAAATTTTCTGAGAGAAAGTCAGCAAGTCCAACTTCAAAATCTACATAATTATAATTTACATAACATTCTATAACTATACTCCACAATTAAGACTATATATTACTAGCAAAGAAAATGGCCCCTTAAATTAATTTATATAAACAAAGTTAATTTATGAATCTATTTATAGAATTAACTGTGAAATCATTTTAAAAATTATTCAAGCTTATCAAGAAAAAAATCTAAATTGCTGGTACCAGTTTACTAACACATCTAATTGTTAAGGGCTTACTAAAAAAAGTTGTCGTTGTCCCCATGTAATCAATTTTCCTTCAGTAAAGTACTTGTAGAGCAGCTTCATTACATGTTGTATAACACATGAGGTCAGCAACCTATGATCAATTTAATACATGTATATACATTGTATGATGATATGTACTTACATCAGAGACTCTAGGAGAATATACTTGACAAACAACAGCTGAAACATTTGGCCATTATCAGTATAAAATGTACTTTGATTTTCCCTTCTATTGCTTGATGTAAAACACCTAACATCTGTTCAGATATTATACATGTATAGTGTAGGCTATGTACACGTTTAATATTTCTAGAATCTAGTCAAACATTACATTGTTGCTCTTGGGATCATATCTGGTTTCAGCTGCTCCATTAGTGCCGGAAGATACTTGGTGAGAACTTTAAAAGCCATGACAGTCCACACATCGGGGTTGACCCTTAATTATTAAAATTATAATTATGTAGTTAACATTATTAATTTTGTGCATTGCAGCACATAGCATATATATATATAATAAGCGAACCAGAAAAAATAAATTTAAACTTTAGAGGTATTTTCAACAAAAGCAGAAGAGAAGTCAAGATAACCACTAGTGGTTTCATAATTTTCTTCTACAAAACTGAACCAAATCAGAGAATCTTGGTCTCTCTCTCTGGATTATATTTCCAACAGGATATCATCAATGTGTATCTAAAGACATTATAAAATAAATAAATGTACTATGTCCTGTGTTTCTTACATTTCCTCAGAACATGCTGCTTATCAGGACAGTAAGTTCCCTCACACTGTCTAGTAATTGAACCACACTCAGTGGATCTAATCCAGGATAAGGGTTTTACCAAGACTGAATACCTCCCAACAGAACACACCATATGACCACTGTGTGATTGAATAGAAGAATATCATTGTACATGACAATAAATAGTGTAACTAACCACATCTGTCTTCTCAGAGAACAGACCATCATGAAGGCTCTCTAATGCATCCACTTAACAGGTACTTTTTATAACAGCTGTACTATCAGAATCATCTCTTTTCTGTTGTCTAAAATAGTTATGTAAGTATATATCTTCTGAAAGCCCAAAATCACCAACTTTCATGATTCCACTACTGTTGATCCTAAAATGACAGAGATATAATATAATATTTAATAAAGATAGACTAGTCTTACATGCAGTTTCTAGCAGCAAGATCTCTGTGAACAAATTTCTGTTGAGCTAGATATGACATTCCTTTAGCAACTTGTAAACACATGATAAAAGTTGTTTCCTCGCATCGAGTATAAGATATCATCACTGTTTTCTGATATTGTTAAATTTTGGTCTCTCTTTCTTGAGATAAGACAACAGACTACCTCATAGCCATAAAAGGAAAAAAAAAAAAAAATTACTATACTATTACTAAAAGGCATTACTATACTGTAAGGTGGCCTGACCAAGATCAGACAAACTCCAATAAGAGAAGTACATTAGGATGATCAAAAGAGGACATCTTTAGACACTCTTCCATAATGGAGTTGACATCTTCTTTACTGTAAAGACCTTCCATGTAAAAAGAATTATAAATAACTTCAGAGTTAATAATCAGCAGCACTGACCTTTGAGTGTTTTAATGGCCACAGGTATTGGAGTACTATTAATGACCTCACCATCAGGATTTAGTAATCCTCGGTATTCTATTCCAAATTCACCTTTGATCATAAATAGTATTAATCCTGATATATAAAACTATCATTATATAATGATACCTTGACCCCCCAACTGTCTTTGTAATTGTAATGGTTGTTCCTGGATGATATTATGGATAGTTGGTCTTAAATATGTAAGGAAACACGAGTTGCTCTATTGTCAGTAGATAGGACTAGACTCTCTTCTTTCATTTTTCAGGATGTACCGTAGGAACAGCACTAAAACTATATATGTTATAATTTATTGATATGTAATAGATATTGATCCTTACCATATATCATTTATCAAGATATCTGTCTTTTCAAACCCTAAGAACATAAAGATATAATCCACGTGTTCTTTGAGGGTCAAACTGTTAAAACAATACAGATAAAGTTTGTGTTGCTCTATTAAAAAACCACAAAATCATTACCTTT